>NW_008343385.1:693338-738055 GCF_000622305.1 Nannospalax galili | reverse complement strand
AAAATCTTCATTCTATGGATGTAGCATGTTGATTATTTATTCTGTTTCTCTATAGCTAACTCATGTCAAAAGTTTCTCTATAGCTAACTCATGTCAAAAAATGCCTTCTATGTACATACAAGAAAAATCTTATGTATTAGTCCCTCAAAGATCTCTTCTCTCTCTCTCCCGCTCTCCACCCCTCTCTCTTTCTCTCTCTCACACACACACACACACACACACACACACACACACGTTCATGCTTTACATCTGGTCAAATGAGAATGAGATATTTTTTAGTGCTTTTGTCAATAGTGTGTAGTGGGTTCTAGATAGCTTCAAATGGATTTATCAAGAGAGAATGACGGAAGGTGTTTTAAGGGCCTGTATGGTAAAATGATTCTATATTATAGTATTTTAAAAAGTATTTTATTTTTATTTTATGTGTATATTGCCTGTATGTATGTAAATGCACCTGTGTTGTCCAATGTTCGCAGAGGTCAGACAGAAAAGGGTGTCAGATCTCCTGGAACTGGAATTACAGATGTTTGTTAGCTGCCATGTTGGGTGCTGGGAACTAAACCCAGGTCCTTTGCAAGAGCAGCCAGTGCTCTTAACTGCTGAGCCATCTTTCCAGCCACATTATGGTATTTTAAAGTGGCTTTTTTTGTGTGTGTAATTTTTCTGTGTCCTTCATCAAAAAGTAAATTGTGACTATGACTTGGTCAGAATTTCTTTGGTTGAGCTGTACACAATCATATAGCTATAAAATTAAAGAAGAAAACTTGGGGGCTGGAGAGATGGACATACTTTTTAAAAAATCATTTATCTTGGGGCTGGAGAGATGGCTCAGCAGTTAAGAGCACTGACTGCTCTTGCAGAGGATCTGGGTTTGATTCCCAGCACCCACATGGTGGCTATGAACTGTCCTTAACTCCAGTTCCAGGGGAATCCGAAGCCCTCTTCTGACCTCCACGTCATTGCATGACACGGGTGCACGCAGGCAATATACTTACACACATAAAATTAAAAAAAAATCTTTAATTGTTCATTTATGAATGAAATGGCCTTTACTGTATTACTGTAGCTACAACCCATGTCATTTTAAATGATGATTTTATTCTCTAGCATGTATAGACATTTTAATTTCTTAGAATCTTAGCCTTTGTGTAAGAAGATATCTCAGGGCATCTAGTTCATGTTTTTACTTGGTAGATGAATAAGCTAGGGTACCAAGTTAAGTGATTGGTCTAATTTTCCATGTCTCTAAAACATTTTGTATGTTGGACTCTGATGTGATTTAGTAATGTAAGAGACCTTAATGCTGTCTGATTTCAACTTTCACTTGGTGAAATCCCAGTCTATTGATGTATTGTTTGTATCATATGCTTTCATACTTAGCTTTAATGATCAAGTAGTGAAAACTCAGAATTTATGGTGACTTGTAATTGAGCGGAGTCATTTTTCTAGACCTATCATTATCTGTAATTTAGAAGTACAATGACCAGGAAGCAGTGTTAGTGTAAACATAGTTTAATAAGTTCATATTAATCCATCCGGTAGAGTACAACATTTTAACATACCTTTTAGAGCCACAGTGATGGAAAAAAATGATTGATTTGCTTATTGTCAAAACAAAGAACTGCTTTAGAAATGGCTACTTAATAAACAATTTTGCTTCATGTAAACTAGTTTTGCTTAAGTTCCTGAGAGATATAGTCACATAGGTTTATCTTTCAGTGACCACTGTTGACTGTGTGGGTTTATATTTAATGCAGGTGTTGGTGACAGTTTGCCATTCTTGACTTATTGCCCAGAATGAAAAATAGTTGATTTTGCTAGTTATGTACAGTACTATCATTTAATGTTCACCATTGAATGCTTTGAACTCCAACTTATAGTCAGGTGTGGCGGCTCATGCCTATAATCCCAGCACTTAAGAGGTAGAGGTGGGTGGATCTCTTGTGAATTTGAGGCCAGCCTGATCTACATAGTGAGTTCCAGAGTAGCCAGGCCTACACACTTAGACCCTGTCTTAAAAAAACAAAAACAAGGGGGTTAGAGAGATGGCTCAGTAGTTAAGAGCCCTGGCTGTTCATCCAGAGGACCAGAGTTCCATTCTCAGCACCCACATGGCAACTAACAACTGTCCCTAACCCAATTCTAGGAGATCCGATGCTTTCTTCTGGACTCTGTGGATCTGCATATACATGTACTTGTTTACATGCAGGCTAAACACTCATTCACATAAATAAAAATAAATAAACAAAATCCCAACTTATTCTCTTTATATTGTAACATAATAGTTGTTAGTGGTAAACTGTAATGTTAAACTACTGTATATATGTTAAATTAATAGTGTATGTGTATTATTTTCAGCAGTAATTTTGAAATTCAAAATAGAGAATAGGGAGGGACTGGATAGATGACGCAGAGGTTAAGAGCATCGACTGTTCTTGCAGAGGACCTGGGTTCAGTTCCCCATACCCACATAGCATCTAACAACCATCTGTAACTCCAGTTCCAGGGGCTCCGATGCCTTCTTCTGACCTCTGCGGGCATTGCATGTCATGGGCACACTTACATACATGCAGGCAACATACTCATACACATAAAATAAAAATTATATATATATATAAATATATATAAATAAAGAATAAATGTCAAACAGTTCCTTTGCACACTGCTGTAGTAACCCTCCTTTTCCAGAGCATCCATTTGTCTTCAATGTGTTGTGCCTTTCCCTTTGTTTCAGTTTTATATTTATTATGCCTACATGACTTTATGCTAAAGAAGCCTCCCTTCTAAGTCTGTCAGGTAGTAGAACTTACTGTCTTTTGACTGTATTCTGTTCTAGCTGTGGAATAGGCTAATACATAGATAAAGTTTGTCACAAAAGGTTAGAATTTAATGGACTGTTCATTTGGAACCCACACTTATAGTCACTTATTTTATGTTGAATTACTGGGTGTTGAAGAGGACATTAACTAAGGCCTTACAGTTGAATTGATGAAAGTAAGAAAAATTTGAGGCAAATTGAGGAGATAATTGAGTTGTGCTGATTTTGTAACTATGAGATTAAAAAGTTTAAGATAATTTCTCATATTTGGCTTTTTTTGTTTTTTTTTTTTTTTTTTTTTTTTTTGAGGCAAGGTTTTCTTTTGTAGGCTAGACTGGCTTCAAACTCTTGGCAGTTCTCCTGCCTCAGCCTCCCAAATGCTGTTTTACAGATGTGTGCCACCATTCCCTGCTCACATTTGGGATTTGGGCAATTAGGTGAAAAATTAAAGTTTGAAGCTTCAGTAAAAGTCTTTCTGGAATAGGGCGGGGAATATATAAGTAAATAAACAGGTAAATAAATTAGTAATGGTTGTCAGTGAAATGGGATCTTAGCTGGTTATAAAAAAGAAGCGTAACCAGGTGTGGTGGCACACACCTTTAATCCCAGCACTTAGGAGGCAGAGGCAGGCAGATCTCTGAGTTCAAGGCCAGTCAGGTCTACATAGAGAGATCCAGACCAGCTGGGACTACAGGGAGACCCTGTCTCAAAAAGACTGAAAAAAAAAAAGTGGAACTAGGAATAAACTATAATTAAAACATGAAAGTGTAAATAATGGAGATCTGGACATCTGGATCAGTGGGGAATTGACAGCTGCTGGTTCAGAAAGTTGTAGCCAGAGTTAGGAATAGAACTATAGAGGGTGATAACTTCTCCACTGCTGGAGAAGATAATGGCAAGAAAGCCTCCCCCACGCACATATGCATGCTCGCACACACACATTAAAGTTTTTATAAGATTTAAAAATGGTGCTCTCTTGAATTGGAAAACATACAATCACAGTTTTATTACTGAAAGATTTCTATATGTGACTACTCTGCATGTAAAAATTCTGTGCTTCTAGCTGATCTAAGACATATGGGATTTTTGAATTTTAATTTCTAATGTGATTAAATTCTGGCAGGTTGGATAGATCCTTATCCTTAAAACTTGCCTCTATAAAATTTAGCTTTGTCCTTCAAGTGAGGGTACAGCTTCAGGAAGGATCCACATAGAGCAAAGAGCAAGGAAGAGGACAACTGCCTAGGCAGCCAGATCAGTCAAATCAACCCTGGTGATCAGATGTTGTATCCAGACTGCCCTTAGACCCTGGAGGGAGGTATGTAATGTCAAATGTGGGTGTGTATACCTGTGGAGGCCAAAAGAGGGAACCAGATCCCATAGAGCTAGAGTTACAGGTGATTGTGAGCCACCTAACATGGTTGGTGGGAACCAAACTCAGGTCCTCTGGAAGAGCAATGAGTGCTGTTAATCACAGACCCAACTCTCCAGCTGTTCTTGGTTTTAATTTTAAGTTAAAATTAACTTAATTCATTTAATAAAATAACTTTAATTTTAAATTTTATTTAGGTGAAATTTACATCACACAAAAGTAACCATATTAATGTGAACTACTCAGTAGTATTTAGTATATTCACAATGTTATTCAACTATTCCACTATCTAGTGCTGAAGCATTTTCATCACCACGAAAGGAGACTTTTTTTCTAGTAAGAAACTGATTCTCATTTCCCAGTCTCCCAGCTCCTGGCAATCACCAATCTGCATTCTGTTCTATGGATTCATTTATTTTGATTATTTCATATAAATGGAATAAAACGTGAAAAAAATTTAGCTTTGTAATCTTAAAAAAATATAGAAACCTGACATGTAGATGTAAAGGTATAACTTAAAAATGATTTTTAAGAATGAATTTAATCTTAACTGGGTGTGGTGGCCCACTCCTTTAATCCCAGCACTCAGGCAGAGGCAGGTGGATCTTTGTGAGTGAAAGGATAACCTGGTCTACATACATAGTGAGTTCAGGCCAGCTGGGGGCTACAGAGACAAGAAAAGATGTAAAAAAATGGCTTTAATCTTCCTATTTTTGTTTTTATTTTGTTATTATTTTGAAAATTTTACATTTACTTTATGTATGTGGAGGTGGGATGGGAGTGGGGGGGCACATGTTCCAGGGTTTTGGGGCTCAAACTCAGGTCATCAGTTGGCAACAGGCACCTTTACCTGCTTGTGTCATCTCACTGGTTTTATTTCATTAGCTTTTTTTGTGTGTAGTATGTGTATATATATATATAATATATATTATATATATAGAGTATATATATTTTTTCGTGTGTGTGGGTGGGTACACATGCACATGTGTGGTCATGCTGTGGAGGGATGTTGGGTATTTCTTTAATCACTCTCATTTGTTTGAGACAGTCTGTCTCTGAACTAGTCAGTTACTGATTAGCTAGATTTGTTGGCCAATGAGCTGCAGAGTTGCCTGTCTTGGCCTCCCTTCAGCACATAGGTGCTGGGATCTGAACTTAGGTCCTCATGCTATGTGGCAGGCACATTATTAACTAAGCCATCTTGCCAGCCCAATTTTTAGCTTTTGATGATATCCTAAGAAGACAAGTCAGTTAATGTAATAGGATTCCATTTGTTAAACAATATGACTACTTTCTCTTCACCCTCACTTTAGGTGTCTGTCCAGTTTTTCAAAATATTCTTGAGAAATGCTCAGATACAGAACACAGTAGGCTAAGGAATAGTCAATGTGATTTATTATATTATTACTTGGGAGCTTATTCACATAGTTTAATAATCTCATTAAAAACAATGAATTGAGCTGGACATGTGGGTGTGTACCTTTAATCCGAGCACTTGAGAGGCAGAAGCAGGTGGATCTCTGTGAGATCAAGTCCAGCCTGGTCTACATATCAAGTTCCAGGCCAGCTGGGGACACATAGTGAGACCCTGTCTCAGAAAGACCAAACTAAAGCAAAGCAAACCAAACCAAACCAAAACAATGAATTGGGCAGATATTTGTTAAAACTTCATATATGGTTGAAAATTTGAAATAAAACGAGAGAATAAATATTAAAGAAATAGATGGATTGTAACTGTAGCTCATTTGGTGGAGTGCTTGCCTAGCATGTGCAAATCCCTAGGTTCGGTCCCCAGCACCACTACCAAAACCAAAACCAAACCAATCAGCCAACCAAAACTGGACAAGGTAACTTATGCCTGTGTTCTTAGCACTCAGGAGGCTGAAACAGGAGAATTGCTGTGAGGTTTAAGGTTAGCCTTGGCTACAGAGTCAGTTCTATGCCAATCTAGGGTACAGTGTGGGTGACCCTGTCTTGACTTCCCTGACTTTTTTCTCTTGGGATAAAAGGAAAGAAAGAAAGGTTTTTTAGATAATGTGGAGAAAGAAAATGTGTTCAATAAAAAAAAAAACTAATATTTGTAAATAAATCAAGTTTGAGAGTTTCTGCTTTAATATGTAAGATTTGTGTTCAGAGACATTTCATTTATAGTAAATATTTAAAATATAGTAATGGATCAGGGTAATTGTTTCCATATGTGCCTTGAGGTGTTAACAGTGCACTTTCAGATTGGAAATGCAATAGAACCTAAATTCTGTAAGGTGATCAGAAGAGCATGCCATTGGCAATATTTATAAGAAACCCTTGTGCTTTGTGGATTTGAAACGTGCAGTTTTATGAGTTTCTGAAACCTGCAAATTGCTGCTCCACAAACCTGTAGTTTAGCCCACCTTGCTCAGTCTGGCCCAGTGTTTCTCCTTTCTACGTATAGTTCATCCCTCTGGGCTTTTCTTGAATAGCCTATGCTTTGGTGGATTGAGTCCAGATTGGGGCTCTATTTGAAGGGATTTAAGATAGTTAAAACAATGAGGATGGTTGGGGAAGTAAATAAATACTAAGTGGTAATTTTATCTGTGGTTTCTTCTAGAGTTTCCTAGTGATCTTGAAGGCAAGAACAGTTCAATATTTTGAAGTATGGCTAACTTTCTTTCCTGAGGTTGAGTGTATATTACTGTTACCCATTTGTTAAGAGTTTCAGAATATATTATCAGTAGGGTCATTATCTTTGACTATGAAGAATTGAAGGTTTAATAACTTTTTTTGCATGTGGATGTGTATTCTCATGTGTGGGCACACATGTTTTTATGGGTGCATATGCATGTAGATACCAGAGGTTGATGTTGGGTGTGTTTCTTGATTGCTTCCCATCTTATACATTGAGGCAAGGTCTCAGCTGAACCCAGAGTTTAGTGATTCAGTTAGCTTAGTCAGCTGCCCTGGGGATCCCTTGTCTCTTCCTCCTACATGCTGGAATTGCAGAAATGTTAACTTCCATACCTGCCTAACATTTATGTGGGTGTGTGGCTGCTGGGGATCCAAACTCAGGCCCTCATGCTTCTGTGACAAGTGCTTTACCTACAGAGCCATCTCCCCAACTCCCTTTTTGGTTGACCTTTAAGCTTTGATTGACTTTTTTTTGTTGAATGTGTGGTATACACCTTTAATCCCAATACTCAGGAGGCAGAGGCTTGAGGATCTTTGTGAGTTTGAAGTCATCCTGGTCTACATAGAGTTCCAGGCCAGCCAGGGCTACCCTGTCTCAAACAAACAAGGTCTTGGTTGACTTTTAAAAAATTATCTGGGTCTTTTAAATGATATGACCCGTAGAAAGACAAAGAAAAGTTGCAGTAGTTTTCAAGTTTATCTGCACAGTTTTTTTTTGTTTGTTTGTTTTTGTTTTTGTTTTTTTTTAAACCTTTTGAAATAACAAAATTTTTCAAATGAAGTTGGAAAAAGCAGAGAATTAGAAAGTCCTAGGAAGGTTTTAAAAAGTATTCCTGTCCTCACAGAGATGCTTACTATATCCTAGAAATGGTACTAAATGCATTTATCTCATTTAATCTTATTTAAAAAGATTTTAATTTTTATTAACATGTATTTGTATGTCTGTGTGTGTATGCCATCTACGTCTCTTTGCCTACAGATGTCAGAATAGCATGAGACCTTAAGTAGCTTGCCTAAGGTAGCAAACCTACTAAATAGCCTAGTTTAGATTCAATTAGTTCTAATCGACAAGAAACCTCTGTCACTGTACTGTCATTTACTTCTCCTCTGAAACAGAAAGATGGCAAAGCCATGTGCTTTTTTAGAGTTTTTTAGAGTTAAGCTAGTTCCCATGCTTATAATGTTGAGTTTACACTTTAAAGTTCTTTTTTTGCTTATGAGAATATGT
The DNA here is from genome assembly GCF_000622305.1 of Nannospalax galili. Classification (NCBI taxonomy): domain Eukaryota; kingdom Metazoa; phylum Chordata; class Mammalia; order Rodentia; family Spalacidae; genus Nannospalax; species Nannospalax galili. The sequence goes on along the minus strand of NW_008343385.1, from coordinate 729,973 downwards.
ATATCATGTTGGGTGTGGTGGCACATGCCTTAATCCCAGCACTTGGGAGGCAAAGGCAGGCAAAGGCAGGCGAATCTCTGTGAGCTGAAGGCCAGCCTGGTCTACAGAGCAAGTTCTAGGCCATCTGGGGCTTCAGAGAGACCCTGTGTCAAGAAGACCAAAAAAAATATGTATATCACATATATGGCTTATGATAATAATTCTAACACTTTTACTACCGAGATCAAGAGATAGAATATTAGCAATAACTTTGAAGCCTGTAGCCTATTTGTCATATCTTCCTTTTCTGTGGAGATGGTTACCTCCCTAAATTTTCCTGTGTTATTTTTCTTTATTGATTAGTCACAGATTGCTGGATTTTAAGTAGTGTATTATTTCACATTTTATCTTATATAAATGTATATATTATGTATGTGTATACTTTTTTATTGTGGTTAAAACATATTACATAAAATTTGATAACCACTTTAAAGTGTTATAGGTATGTAGTTCAGTAGCGTGTGTATTCTCATTGTTGTGCAATAGAGCTCTAAAACTTTTTCATCTTGACATACTAAAACTCTGGGGACTAACTCAGAGGTAGAATGTGTGCATGGCCTGTGTGAAGCCCTGGTTCAGAAACAAATTCCTGTTTCTATTTTCCCATTAAATACCTGTTCTCTCTAGACTTGACAACTAGTTTTCTTACCTTCATTTCTATGATTTTGACTACGTTAGATATTTCATATGCATGTAATTATCACAGAGTATTTGCCTTTTGTGACTGGTATATGGCTAGATTTCTTTCATTAAAATTTTATTTATTTATTGTATAGGTGTGCATGTGTGAGTGCACATACCCTGGTAAAGTGTGGAATTCCAAGAACAACCTGCTAGAGTTGGTTCTCTTCCACCATGTGGGTCTAGGTGCTCAAATTCAGATTGTTAGGTTTTTTCCTGAATGCCTTTACCTAATGCTGAGCCATCTCACTGATCCCAGATTTCCTTTTGTAGAGGTGGCGTTATATTCTATTGTATGTTTATACAGCATTTTCTTTATATGTTTATCCATCAGCGAGCACTTGGGTTGCAAGCACATACAAGTTTATATATCTCTTTGAGATCTTGTTTTGAACATTTATCATGATATGGGATTGTTGGATCAATTGGTAACTCTCTTTTTCTTTTTTTGTTTGTTTGTTTTGAGACAGGGTCTCCCAGAGATCTGCCTGCCTCTGTCTTCTGAGTGCAGGAATTAAAGGCATTTTATATTCCCACCAAAAGTGCACAAGTTGTAAATACTTTTCAATTTGTATGTGTGTTTTTAAGAACTTATTTTTTCATTTGGTATTGTAATTTTTTGTTTTGTTTTGTTTGTTTTTCTAATGACTTTGCCAATATTCATTATTGTCAGATTTTGATACCTGGGTGGTAGCATACCCAGGGCCTCATACATCTTAGGCAAGTAGTTTACCATCAAGCTACAACCCAAACCCAGATTCTCATCCTCCCCACTCCCCTGTCTCTGGTTTGTTTAATGTAGATCATATGGTATCAGACCCAGGGCCCCATCCATGTTAGGCAAGTACTTTACCACTGAGCTACAACCCAAGCTACAACCTTTAGAATACTCTTTTCAGAGAATAGGGAATTAAATTTACTTAGAAAGCATAGACACAATGTCTGGTAGTGTAGAAGGTTTGTCCTAGTCTGTGGTGATAATTTTAGTGTGAATTCAGTCAGTAAGGTTATATGAAGTTTTTCTACAGCAAAATTGCTGCTCAGATTCAGCTGGGTAGGTATGGATAGATGGCCTCAAATGAAGGTGGAAGGGGCGGTAAAATAGTGGAGGAGGAACAAGTGAGCTAAACATATTTGTAAAGATTGGTTGTAATAACAGATGCTCAAATCTAAGTTTGTGTAAGCATGAAGTTAGGAACTTGAGGGAAAAAATAGTGGGGTGCTTGTAGGGGAGGTTCTTGGGAAGTCAAAGGTTATACTTAGTTCAAATAATCTGAAGAAGAGGAATTCAGAGAATGGGATATTAGAAACAAAGATCCCAGGGGAGATATATTTGTTGGCAATGACACTATTGAAGGTTGAAGGAATAGGTGGTGGTGACTTAGAGGCATAGGGTATGAATCACTAAAGTCAAGAAGTCAAGGAAGTAAGTGCCTCACATAATGGCTGGCTCATTTATGATTATGCTTGAGTTGCCCAAAATGATGATGGGTGCAGAGAGGAATGGGGAGACCATAATCCAGGCACTCAAAACTGTATTGAGGGTGAAGAAGAGTGGATATTCCATAATTGAGGGTAAATACAGTGGGGTTTCAGGGCTAGTGTAGTACTGTTTGAAGTGTTTCTAATAGAAATATATTGGGAATACTTTTGATCATAGTCACATAAGTGGGAACAAAGAACAGTGTAGAAGACATAAGGTTGAATGATTGTGACTGGGACAGAAAGGAAAAAGCATACTACATTAGGGACAGTGTAGGAGTTGTATAGTGTTAAGAAATTGAAACTGGATATGGCTCATTGGTAGAGAACTTGCCTAGCTTGTGTGAGGTCCTGAGTTTGAGCAAAGCACTCCCCCCAAAATAGTAGTTGGGAATATAGTTTAGGAAATTAACTCTCCAAGTCATGAGTGTGTTTCTCTTTCTAACCCCATTTTGACTTTTTATTACATACAAGGTTTTGTTTCTGAGAAAAGGTAGGCTCAAAAAAGGTGTCTATGCTTTTCTCACTACCAGACATTGTGTCATTGGGAGATGACTTTTTTGAGTTTTTGATTTTGATGGAGTATAAATGGTCCAAATATAGGTATTCATGTATTTTTTGTGTACTTTAAAAAATATTAAAATTTTCAAATGTTATTCTTTATTTGTTTGAGACAGGGTCTCATGTAACTGAGGCTGCTTCCTGCTTCTTCCTCCCAAGTACTGGGCTTACTGATTTGCACCACTTACTGATGTGTACCTTTTATATAGAAAAAAAAAAATTTTTTTTGGTCTTTTTTGAGATAGGGTCTCCCAGTAGCCCCAGCTGTCCTGGAACTTGCTATGTAGAGCAGGCTGGTTCCCTCCTTATGCTTTCCATGTGCTGTTCCATCGTTAAGGGATGTCTTTTCCTCCACCACATTACCCACACTGAGCTTTTCTTGTTGTTGTTATTTTGGTCTTTTTGAGACAGGGTCTCCCTGTAGCACCAGCTGGCCTGGAACTCACTATGTAGACCAGGCTGGGCTTGAACTCACAGAGATCTGCCTGCCTCTGCCTCCCGAGTGCTGGGATTAAAGGCATGTGCCACCACGCCTGGCTTATATAGAAATTTTTAAAAATTGTATTATGGTTAACTTGGTGAGCTCCCCACCCCCCCTGTTTTCATTCCATAATAAATACTGGGAAAAGATTATGGTACCCTTCACATAATAGTGTTTATGTTTTCAGCATTGTTGATTGTATAGTCTGTTCCTGTGCCATCAAGTATCCAGCTGAATATAAAGTATTGTATTCATAGCATGTATGCATGTTATATTTAGAAACATTCTAGTGGCAAGATTAGGATAAGAAACAAAGTAGATGGTAATAAATTGAATTTTCATATAAAGTGGTTGTGCTAGTCGGCTAGGTTTGAGATTCTATCAGTTGGAGCAATCTAAGAATTCATTTCTGTCAGCAGTGCCCAAGGATTGTCATGGTCTTCAAGCTTTTACTGGCCTGTACTAGCCAGCTTACTGTTATTGTGATAAAATACCTCGAAAATAAAGTTAAATAGAGAAAAGAAGTTTATTTTGACTCTGTGTCAGTTCATGGTACTTGGTTCTGAGCTTTCGACTTGTGGTGGTGCAGTATGTTGTGGTAAGAATGCTTGGTAGAGGAGACCCGTTTACTTGTGGTGGCAAAGAAGCATAGAGAGGGGCTCGGAAGATGGCTCAGTGGGTAAAGTGCTTGTCATGCAAGCATGGAGACCTGAGTCAAGTCCCCAGAGCCCACAGGAGTGCATGTCTGTAATTTCAGTGCCCTTATGGCGTGTGAGATTTTTCCTGTGGTGACATGACACAAACATCTGTTTACCCCAGATAGGGAACTGGTGAGAGACCCAAGTAACAATTCTACCAAAGTCCAACTTGGTGAACCAGTGTGCTTATGGGGTTATTAATAGGTGCAGGATTACCCAAAGGCAGCTGCATCACTGGAAAGCCCTCTGAAAAGACTCATGAAAGCTATATCCAGAGACTGGGATACTGATCTCCTCTTGAAGGACAGCCCTGCCCCCTCCCATAACTTCCTTCTATTAGGCTCTACCTTCCAAAGGTTCCATTTCTTTTGAGTAGTACTTTGGGTTGAGGACAAAGCCTTTAACACATAGGTCTTTGGAAAACATTCAAAGATCTAAACCATAGCTTGGGCCTAACCTGTCAAGAGTGTGTTTTTTTTGTTTGTTTTTAGGATCCTGAGTCACTTTTCAATCTTATGCCCACATATCTTTTCTGATTCTGTTTGGGATGCAAACCTTTGAATGATTATTGGGCCTAAGATAGGAACTGACATTGAAATCTCAGGACTGCTCCTGCTTCCTCCTTTTAGGATGAAGGGGTATATAAAAGAGTCAGGTATTTATTATAATAAAAAGTTCTGGCTCAAGTCTAGCTCATAGTGGGTCTCTTCTCATTAGGTTTTACTTGGTTCCTAGGTGTGTAATTGGGATAGACTTACATGGTAGTTGGCAGAAGTCTCAAAATGGTTTCTTGACCAGTGGAATAGTGGAAAAAGTAAGTGAAAACACAAAACTGTACCTCCCTCTGCCTTTGAAGGCGCAGCAATTTATCTAGTCTCAGTTTTAACACATTTTCTGGGTAAAAATTTATCTTTTCACAGTCAGTACTACTTTCTGAGGATTTGTAGTGTTTGATCTACCAATATGAAATCTTGAGTAATGTCTTTTACCAAGAGTCCCACTTAACAGGAAATTGTGTGGCAGTCCAGTGAGTCTCAGTTCATGAATTCACTGGTTCAGCTTGATGCTGCTCCATCCATAATCCTCTGGATTGATAGAACAATTATAATGGTCTCATAAAGATGCAGCCCAAAACTGGGCATAGTGACACATGTGAAACTCCGGCAGTCAAGAGGTAAGAAGCAGAAAGATGGTGAGTTTGAGGGCTGTCTGGGTTATGTAGCAAGTTCCAGGCGAGCCTAGGGTACATAGCAAGTCTCAGTCTCAAATCAGGGAAATGAAAAACATGTAATTGAGATGTCTGATTGGAGGTAATCTGCTGCAAGAGTCAACAGCCATCCTCCAGGATCCTTATATGACTTAAATACACAGCCATTATATGAATATTCTATTGTGCATCATCAATAGATAAAATTCATGGACCTTTGGATATAGGAATAGAAGTAAGAAGTGATCTCACTTGGGGGCTTTATACCTTTGTCCATGTAACTCTAGGCTTTGTGGATTTAGAGGTCTTGTTTTCATAAGTGGAAATACCCCACTAGGGAACAGTCACAATGAGAGCTCCATTAAACCTTAAGACATGCCTGCTCTCTGGTCTCTTTGGACTTCTTGTGTCCAAAGGTTACCAGGGAAGAAAAGGAGCTGCCATCCTAGGAATGGTAATTGACTCTGATCACCATCACAAGGGGTTCAAGGAAGAATAAATCTGGCACTCAAGGGATCCACTGGAATGTCTTTTGGTACTCCCCAAACCCATTACTGTACTAAATGTACAAGTATAACAGCCACAGCCTGAAAAGGGCCTGGTAACCAGGGGTTTAGGGCTTTTAGAGAAAAGGATTTGGATAAACATAGTAACAAGCTGCTTATGCCAGTAGGTGCTGGCAGAGGATGAGGGGAATCTCTAGTAGGATGATACCAGTTACACCCAGGAAAGGAAATGTAACATTGAGTCTGTAGTTTGTTCCTCTTTTGAGAGTTTCCCATAGAAACAGTAAGAATCCTTAATAAGCTCTTATGACAAAGAAACAAGTATTTTGGGATGGAATAATTTGTTGAAGCTACCCATTTTTCTTTTTGTTCTTTTAAAAAATTTTTAGCATTTTATTTATTCTTTTTATTTTATGTGTATGAGTGTATTGCCTGCATGTATGTAAATGCACCTGTGTTGTGCAATGCCTGCAGAGGTCAGAAGAGGGTGTTGGAGCCTCTGAAACTGAAGTTACAGGTGGTTGTTAGTTGCCATGTGGGTGTTGGCAATTGAATAGGGCTCCTCTGCAAGAGCAGCCAAGTGCTCTTAACAGCTGAGCCATCTCTCTCTCCAGCCTCCCACCCATTTTTCTATAGCATTGTAGGACCCCTGTATAGTCTGAATAGTTTATATCCAGTGAAAAAGTTGTCTCACAGTTGTGGCAAGTCCACATAGAAGTTACATGTGTGCCGGGTGTGGTGGCACACGCCTTAAATTCCAGCACTTGGGAGGCAGAGGCAGGTGAATCTCTGTGAGTTCAAGGCCAGCCTGGTCTACATAGTGAGTTCCAGGCCAGCTGGGGCTACAGGGAGACCCTGTCTCAAAAAGATCAAAAGAAAAAAAAAGTTACATTTTTATAAAATGAAATTTATCAATCTCTACATGATTTGATTTTTTAAAAAAGATTTTAAAATTTATGTGTATTTGTGTATGTCTGCCACATGTGTGTGGTTTCCCACAGAGGCCCGAAAAGGGCATTGCATTCCCTGGAGCTGGAGTTATAGGTGGTTGTGAGCTGCTAGAGGTGAATGTTGGGAACAGAAATCAGGTCCTCTGGAAGAGCAGCAAGTGTTCTTAACTGCGGAGCCACTTCTTTAGCACCAGAGTTAAAGTTTTAAAGTTGTCATTAGGAAATCCCTGTCCAGATGCCATAATTATATCTTCTCATAATTCCATAAGAAATTAAAGTTTTTGGGGCTGGAGAGATGGCTCAGCGATTAAGGGCACTGACTGCTCTTGTAGAGGACCCGGGTTCGATTCCCAGCACCCACATGGCGGCTACAAACCGTCCTTAACTCCAGTTCCACGGGAATCCGAAGCCCTCTTCTGACCTCTGCGGCATTGCATGACATGGGTGCACTCACATACATGCAGGCAATACACTCATACACATAAAATAAAAATAATAATGTCTTTTTGAGACAGGGTCTCCCTGTAGCCCCAACTGACCTGGAACTCACTATGTAGACCAGGCCGGCCTTGAACTCACAGAGATCCACCTGCCTCTGCCTCCTGAGTGCTGGGATTAAAGGCGTGTGCCACCACACCCGACTATGAAATCTATTTTTGTATGTAATGAAATATAGAGATTCTCTCACATCTAAAAAATCAATGGTGTCTGAAGCATTTGATGAGGGGTGTTGCTTTTCACATTGATTTGTAATGCTAGTTCTTTCTTATGTCTAGTTCCATGTATACTTGAATTTTTTTCCATTATTTTTATTTTGTGTATGAGTGTATTGCTTCTATGTGTGTAAGTGCACCCATGTTGCACAATGCCTATGGAGGTCAGAAGAGGGTATTGAATTGGAGTTAAGGATGGTTGTTAGCTGCCATGTGGGTGCTGGAAATTGAACCCAGGTCCTTTGCAAGAGCAGCCAGTGCTTTTAACTGCTGAGCCATCTCTCCAGCCACCCCACCACCCCCTTTTTTAAGGCAGGATCTCCCCAGTTAGCCCATGGTTGCCTGGAGCCCAGGTTGGCACTGAGCTCACAATCATCCTGTTTCAGCCCTCCCAGTGCTGGGATTATAGGCATGAGCCACCATGCCAGGCTTGTTCCTTAAAGCATGCTGATAATTTGGTGTTAAGTGAATCCAGACACATCTTTCTGGAATATCAACTTTACCAAGATTAATATGCAAAAGATTGAATAACTGGTACTTATTTGAAGATGTTTTTTTAATAAAATTAGGACTGTATTACATTTAGTTTTTTGTCTTTTTTTTTTTTTGAGACAGGCTCTCCCTGTAGCCACAGCTAACCCAGTATAGACCAGGCTGGCCTCTCTCTCACAGAGATTCGCCTGTTCGCCTGCTTCTGTCTTCTGAGTGCTGGGATTAAAGGCATGTGCCACTATGCCCTGCTGAAATTAGGGCTGTATTATAGAGGCAAGTAAAATTCTTATGATCTTTTTTTAAAGATAAAATATGATAAGTTGAAGAAATGTTGACCTGAGGCTAGGCCTACATTTCAGACTGTGTCCTCTATCTTTCTGGACATACAGTCCCCTCTGTCATCTCAGAGCATCGCTGGAAAAGACTTGGGTTACCTTACGTGAACTCTATTTTTTTTTTGGTCAGAATATTCTTTTTATTGTTGTGTTTATAAAGTGAGAGTATGATACCCTTTTTTGTTGTGGTTTATGCTTTTTATTTTGAAAGTCATTAATGTGTGCTTTAAGGACATCACATTCGTCAAGACCCAGCTCAGCTCAGCTGTTTCTTCTGAGCACTTTCTGGGTTGTTGTCCTTGGTACTAGCCTTTGAACTCTGGTCTCTTAGTTCATGGAGTAGCAGTTGTAATGGCTAATGTTCACTGAGTCCATGCTTTGTGCCTGTTACCTATAGGAACACTTATAGTTCAATTAGCATAATAGGAGAAATGCTGCCTGGATACAGGGGAAACAACTAAAAGATACCTGTGCTGTAAGCTAATATTAGAGTAAGAATCTAGATGTTTTTTATCATCATTCACAATTGGCAGAGAATATACAGAACTTGATCTTGTGGTAAGGTAATCTAACTTTGTTTTACCTTTTCTCTGAACTTGAGATCGTCTTGCCTCAGGCTCTTAATTGCTGGGTCACCTTTGCTACCAGAACGGACTTAAAATTTTTTTTTCTTTATGTTTTTGGTCTTTTGAGATGGGGTCTCTCTGTAGCCCCAGCTGTCCTAGAACTAGTTATATAGACTAGACTGGTCTTGATCTCACAGAGGTCTGCCTGTACTTGCCTCTTGAGTGCTGGGACTAAAGTCTTACACCACCTGTCTTTCTCTTTTCTGAGATGGGAGCTTCCTATGTTGCTAAGCCTAGTTTCAAATTCCTGAGCACAAGTGATCCTCCTGCTTTAGCCTCCCAAGCATGTGGTACTATAAGACTGTGTCTCCACTCCTGCCTTTAAGTTTTTTTAAAAATTAAAATGAAATTCAAAGCTGGGTAAGGTGGTTCATATCTGAAAATTCTAGAAATTGGGAGTCTGAGGCAAGGAGAATTGTCATGGGGACAGCCTGGGCTGCATAATGAGTTTGAGGCTAGCCTGGACAAGAGAGTGTGAGCCTGAATCAAAAAACCCAAACAAATAAAATAAAATAAATTGCATAAAATTACCCATGTAAAGAATTCAGTACATTTTGTACATTTACACTGTTGTGCAACTACCACCTACATCTAATTCCAAAACATTTTTGTCACACAAAAGGAAACCCTATATCTATTAAGCAGTTATCTCTTATCCGCATGGCTGGTAACAACCAGTCTGTTTTCTTGCCTATTCTATTGCATAAAACAGTATTATGTAATATGTGGCCTTTTGTGTCTGACTTCTTTCACTTGGCATATGTTTTTCAAGGTTCTTTTTCTGGTCGAATGATTCAACTGTATGTATACACCACAGTTTTTTTGTCTATTCATCTGTTGGTAGATGTTTGGGTTCTCTCTTCCTTTTGTTACTGTGGCTATGGCTGCTTGGGAACATGCTTGCACATGCATTTGTTTGAGCACCTGTTTTCACATCATTGGGGTGTATGCTCAGGAGTAGAACTGCTGGATCAGGTAGTGAACTGCTGGATCAGGTAGTAAATCCTGTTCCACTTGAGGAGCCACCAAACTGTTTTCCGCAGCAAGTGGACTATTTTACATTCCTACTAGCAGTGCTTGAGGGCTTTGCTGACACTTGTTATTGCCCATTTCTTTATATTATAGTCACGCTAGTATGTATATAAAATGGTATCACATTTAGTTAAAATTTCTTTTTCTTTAATGATTAATTGTGCACATTTTGTTCATATACTATTGATAATTTGTGTATTTTTTGGAGCGATGTCTATTCAGTCTTTTGTATTGTTTATCTTTTTGTCCTTGACTGATAGAATTTCTTCATATATTCTAGATATTAGACCTTTATCAGGTACATGATTTGGAGATGTTTTTCTCATTTTGTAGATTGCCTTTTCAGATAACTGTAGATGTTGTTCTTTGATCTACCTATATGTTTAACCCCTTTGCATTAAAGACATGCTTATTTAGTGCAGGACTTGACTTTGTCTTTTCCCTCCTAGAGGCAGAATTATAGTAATGGTCCCCATGGAGATGCATTCCTGGCTCAGTTAGTGGCAGGTCTCTTTCAGCTGTCCAGCCCTGAATGCCCTAGGTGACAACCGTGTGTTCCTTTACCATGCATACAGTTGTCAGTATTATTTATAAAACACCTTCAGAAGTTAGGCTTGTCTTGTAATCTCTTATTTTTTTAAATTTTGTTTATTATTTTTATTTCATGTATATGAGTGTATCACCTGCATGTATATGAGTGAACCCATGTCATGCAATGCAGTGGAGTTCAGAAGAGGGTTTCAGATTCCCCTGGAACTGGAGTTAAAGATGGTTTGTAGCTGCCATGTGGGTGCTGGGAATCGAATCCAGGTCCTCTGCAAGAGCAGTCAGTGCTCTTAACCACTGAGCTATCTCTCCAGCCCCCAATCTCTTGTTTATTTTATTTTATTTATTTTATTTTATTCGTGTGTGTGTGTGTGTGTGTGTGTGTGTGTGTGTGTGCTCACGTGTGTATGTTACAGGGTCTCTCTGTAGCTCCAGCTGGCTGGAACTTGCTGGGTAGACCTGGGTAGACCAGCCCATCCTCAAACTCACAGAGATCCACATGCCCCTCCCTGCCTATGCCTCCTGAGTGCTGGGTTAAAGGCATGCACCACCACCTGGTTCTAATCTCTCTCTCTCTCTCTCTCTCTCTCTCTCTCTCTCTCTCTCCTCCCTCTGCTCTCTATCTATCTACCATCTATCTATCTATCTATCTATCCTGTCTATCTATCGATCTATCTATCTATCTATCTATCCTGTCTATCTATCGATCTATCTATCTATCTATCTATCCTGTCTATCTATCGATCTATCTATCTATCTATCTATCCTGTCTATCTATCTATCTATCTATCTATCTATCTATCTATCTATCTATCCATCCTTTCTATCTATCTATCATCTATCTATCTTTTTGAGACAGGGTCTCCCTCTAGCCCCAGCTGCCCTGGGACTTGCTATGTAGACCAGGTTGGCCTCGATCTCACAGAGATCCATCTGCCTCTGCTGGGACTAAAATGTGTATGCCACCACACCTGGCTTAAATCTCTTATTTTTTTAAAGTTATTTTTGTGTTTGTGTGTTATGAGTTCATGTGTGAGTGTGCACATGCCATGGCATGTGTGTGGAGGTCAGGACAACCTGGGGTGTTAGTCCTTGCATTCAACCTTGTTTGAAACAGAGCTTCTTATTTGCTGCCACTGCCTATTCTAGGCTAGCTGGCCCATGTGCTTCCAGGTGATTCTACTGTAGGTTTCAGCTTCCCATCTTGCTGTAGGAGTGCTGTGGTTACTGACTTGCCCCCACCATGTCCACTGTAACATATGAACCCTTATGTTTACTTACATAAGGACAAGGATACTTTACATAAGGACAAGGATACTCATTTAGTTGTGTTGAGTTTCTTCACGGAAAGCCTTAACATAAAGGTTCTGACGAATTATTTACTTTTTTCTGCTAATCTATTTTTTTCAAGATTTAAAAAAATTATAAAAGAGACGCATGGCCACAGTAAAATATATGAAAATATTAAAGTTTGTAACTGGTCAGTGTGGTCTTAACACATATGGAGTTGGGAAAAATTGCAACTTGAGGACAACAAATGTCTGAATGTTTATCAAAAGTTATAAATCAAACTCTTTATCTTTGTCCAGCCACATGCCTGTGCTGTATGCTGAGCTCCCAGAAGCCTAAATCCTCAAGAGTCAGGGCTAAAAACCTGCTTTCTCCTGGCAGCCAGCCCTTTTACCTCCCAGTCAGAATGGTAGAATGGATCTGTTGAGGGAATGCAGGGATGAGTTTGGTGTCTGGAATCACTAAAAAGGTTATTTAAACTGATCCAAGCCCCCAGAATTCCATAAAATAGAGGAGGTTCATTTTCCAGTTCCTGGTTCTTTCCGACTGAAGACTTCAGCAAGCTGTAAGCCCTTCCCCAAATTTCACTACCCAAGAAGTTAGGAGGATGACAAACCATCATCCAGAAGACAGCTTGGCTTGCCGAGGCAGTTACTTTGATTGGTTTAGGATAGTCAACTGAGGAAAGCTTAATGAATAGCTTTTCTTCCTTGGATTTTCATGTCAGAAGTTGTGATGATGATTCCTTCATTCCAAAACATTCTGGGGCACCCTCTAAGTTTTTATTCTCCAGCCTGTAGGATATTATTTGTTTAGTATTCCTGTATTTTCAAGGTAACTTGCTTATAAAATTGAAAGGGGGAAAAGGTATGTTTTAGTGCTTGTGGTATACAAGTCCTCTTGGCTCCTGATGGGAGCATCTCTTGCCCATGTCTAAAGGTGATACAGGTTGAAAATCTCTTATCTCACATACTTAGGACCACAGGCATTTTAGATTTTGAATTTTTTAGATTCTTGAGTATTTACACACTTATACATATATAATGAATTATTTTGGATGAGATTCAAGTTATTTATTTATTCATTCATTTATTTAAAGGCTATTTTGTATCCCAGACTGGCCTCAAACTTGTCAAGATGCTAAGGATGACATTGAAGTTCTGATCCTCCTGCCTCTACCTCCCAAGTGCTGGGATTATAGGCATGCCCCACCACACCCAGTTGAAATTCAAGTTTAAATACTATTAATTTATGTTTCATGTATTCTTTGTGCACATAGCCTGAAGATAGTTTTATATAACATTTAAAATATTTTAGTGTAAGAAATAGTTTTATAATATGGAATTTTCTACTTATAGTGGCATGTCAACACTCAAAAAGTTTTAGTTTTTAGGGCTGGGGATAAGGCTCAGTGGTTATGAGTATGTGCTATGTGCTGCTTTTTCAGAGGTTCATTTCCTAGCACCCACATTGAATGACTCACAACTGCCTGTAGCTCCAGCTCCAGGGGCTTTGATGCCCTCTTCTGGACTCTGAGGGTATTTGTACTCTTATGTGCTGCACATATCCACACAGAAACATACATATACACATAATTAAACAAACCTTTAGAAACAGTTCTCGTTTTCAGAGCATTTCAAGTTTCTTCTTCCTCTCACCCTCCCCCTCTCTTCCCCTTCCCCTCTCCTTTCCCCTCCCCCTTTCTCTCTCTCTCTCTCTCTCTCTCTCTCTCTCTCTCTCCCCCTCTCTCTCTCTTTCTCTCTCTCTCTCTCTCTCTCACACACACACACACACACAGGGCTTTTATGTGGGTGCTGGGGGTTTGAACTCGTGTCCTCATGCTTATATAGCAGGTGCTTTACTGACTGAGCCATCTTGCTAGCCCTTGTTTCAGGATTTTGAATTGGGAATGCTCAATATCTGTTGCAGGGGCAGGGAAGTGGCCATAGACAAGAAGTCCTTTTCATTTCCTGTTATCCTCTGTTTTCATCGTTTGAATATTTGTTTTATTTTATAATTTCTAAAACTGTTATCTCTTGGGATGTATTTATCTGAAAAGCAATCCCCAAATAAAAATGGATATATTCCAAAAGTTTTTTTAAAAATAAAATATTAACTAACAATGAACTATTCATCCCCACCCCCTCAATTCTTTCCTAAAAGGCCAGACTTGTAGATTTGAACACTAACTTAAATATTATACATTCTTTCCAGGTGTGAAAGCTGTGTGGATTTACTGTTTGTGAGAGGAGCTGGGAACTGCCCTGAGTGTGGCACTCCACTCAGAAAGAGCAACTTCAGGGTACAGCTCTTTGAAGATCCCACTGTTGACAAAGAGGTTGAGATTCGCAAAAAGGTGCTGAAGATGTAAGTATTTATATTTTCACAATTTATTCCTTTGCTATTGTTTAATTAACAGATAAATACTGTTTGCACTGTGTTATGCATATTAGCAGTAAATAAGAAATGCTGTATAAAATATATGTAAACCCTGGTCTCATGAGGCTTGCTCGTAAATCATAGGGCAATAAAGAGATAGAAAATAAAATAGGCAAACAAAATAAATTTACTATGAAGATTGAAGAGGTAACATTTAAGTTGAGATTTAAAACTTATTAGAGAAACCAAAATGTTAGCTATAATTTATTTTTACATATATATGGGTATAGTTTTACTATTTGTTAGTAATTTTGAGTTTCATCTTGTTTTTTTTATTATAAGGGACTATTATTTTAAAATTAATAAGTTTTCTGGAGGTTTTCTTTAATGGTGTTGGGGATTGAACCCAAGGACTTGGGCACGCTAAGCAAGTGCTTCACCACTGAGCTACTCCCCCAGCCCATTGCTTTAGTTCTTTTATTTAAAAATTTATTTTATTTTAAAGTTAGGTGTATGTGTATGTGTGGGAGTAGGGTATGTGCACATGAGTTCCAGTGCCTGTGGAGGCCAGAGGTGTCAGATCACCCTGGAGCTGGAGTTGGAGGTGGTTGCGAGCTGCCTGATGTGTTTGCTGGGAATCAAACTTGGTCCTCTATAAGAGCAGTATGCATTCTTACCATCTCTCCAGTTCTTATTATTTTTTGGCATAGATTTCATTTTAGTGGTTTAGTAACATCTTCTTAGGTACAAACCAATAATTATTAAATAATGTCTCAGCCGGGTTTTATTACTTGCATCACTTTGAGGAGTCATCTTTTATACCATTCTGATCTTTTATCTTTAACATTTTTGGTTTTGTTATTCTTCACAATACATTGTAATAGTTACAGATTTTTGTGACCTAATGCTCTTTAGGCTATAACTGACATGAGAACTAATTTTTGAACTAATTTTTAGTTTTCTGGAAATTAATGACTATAATAAGTAAATAATATAATTTTCAATGATATACCTTATTTAAGTTCACTTCCAAATCATTGAAGCACCTAATTTCTTTTTCCCTTGAGTCTTTTAAGGATTGTGCATGTGGTCTCAGTCTCTCCTGATTCTACATCTCTGGGAACACAAGAATTTTAAGAACTAGTGTTTGGGGGCTGGGAACATAGCCCAGTGGTAGGACACATGCCTGTCAAGTGCAAAAAATCCACTCTCCTCTCCCCAAAAGAACCAAAACCCTAGCCAGCATTCTTGGTCTAGCTATAAACCTGAGGTCAAGAAAACAGTGTTTTATGGAATAAACAATCTTTTTCTATGCATTGTGTATGAATTAGGTAAGAATGAACAAACCAGTTGCTTATGGATTGCAATGATATATAATACTTAATGTTTTTCTTCTCTTTAAGATACAATAAAAGGGAAGAAGATTTTCCTAGTCTAAGAGAATATAATGATTTCCTAGAAGAAGTGGAAGAAATTGGTATGTTTTTAATATGATAGGCTAACCTTGTGCTTTTATTTTTAAGATGCCCAAAACGTCTGACACAAAAGTCTCCTAACAGCTTCTGTTGTGATAGCTGGTGTGTACCAGATTGCTTTCTTTTGCATTTGAGTTATGCTTGTTAAATTTCAAGCATACTTAGTAAAGGATATTCTTAAGTAATTTTGTCTTAGGAAAAATATGATTAGCAGAGGTAGTAACATTTTTTTTAATTGGGAAGACAGGTATATCTGCATGTATCACTTGTACTAAAGTAGTTTAAACAAAAGGAAATACTTTGATTTGTTTTGTAGGATTTCTGTTAACTATCTATGATGACTACGGCCTAATGCTGTTTATCATAATTTATGCTTCTGTAGCCATAGCAGATTGGGATAGTTTGAAGCGGTTGACCATTGAAGCAGCACTGGATTAGCAAGTTTGGCAGTCAGAGGTTAGAGTACTGTTAGTGATTTTTCTTTTTGATGTGATTAGTCATAACTGTGCTTTTCTTATATTGTTTCTGCTTGCTTTCCCTTCTTCCCTCCCTCCCTCATTCCTCCTCTTTCATTGTTGTGCTAGGGATTTATCCCTGTTTCAGTTTTGTTAAATAAAATTTCAGAGATGTTAAAAAATTTGGAAGTTGTTATAATTGATTAAAAAATAATGTTTTTTTGCCGGGCGTGGTGGCGCACGCCTTTAATCCCAGCACTTGGGAGGCAGAGGCAGGCGGATCTCTCCATGAGTTCAAGGCCAGCCTGTTCTACAGAGTGAGTTCCAGGACAGCTGGGCCTACAGGGAGACCTTGTCTCAAAACGACCGAAAAAAAAAAAAAAAGTGTTTTTTAAAGTTGCAATAATTAGGGCTAATAGGATGACTTTGGTGCATGCTTGTCACCAAGCCCGATGAGCTCAGTCCCTGGTATCTACATGGTGTGACGAGAGAACTGACTCTGGGAAGTTCTTCTCTGACCACAGTAGTGTACTGTGGAATGCATGCATGGCATGCATGAGTCCACACAATAAATAAATAAATGTAAAAAAATCTCTTGACATAATTATTACGAAGTACAGGTTTGGAAATGACATAAGGGTTGTAGGCTGTGAAAATTAGAATGGAACTGTGAGGATTAAGCAGTCATCTTTTTATCATCCCAAATTTATTAGGCAATTATAATCTTTAGGGAGTGATCAGAGGCATGCAGATCTCTGTGAGATTGAGGGCAGCCTGGTCTACATAGCAAGTTCAAGACCAGCTTTGGCTATAGGGAGACCCTGTTTCAAAAGATAAGAGTATTCTTTAGAAGGTTTTTATATGTGGTAAATTAAAAAAAATTTCCTTATGAATATTATAATTTTAAATAAAACTTTATTTTTAAAGAAAGCCTAGATATCTTCTTATCAGGGCTTCTCTGAAATGTGAAAGTTCATTTGTTATGCTGTCATAGAATATGTTCAGAACATAGTTTAGGACTTTTTTAAATATATATTTGAGTACCTTAGAGCTGCTGCTTTTTCATTTCAAGCACACACATATTGTGCTTTGTATATAATATTAGCAACCATGAGGACCTATGGAGGTAACTGAGAAGATGGTAGAATTGGCAATGCCAAATGCAAAGCGGATCCAAGATAGAGACCGAGAAGACACACCAAAAAGAAGCCTGTAAGAATTGGGCAAGTAGATAGGCATATAGAAACCTGGTCACCCACAGGTATTAAGTATAGGACAAGCAGAGGATTAGCAGTCAAGAAGAAACACAGTTACATGTAATCTAAAGACAGTGTGCTTAGTCAAAAGTCTGGTGATAAAGGGGAATAAAAAAATAAAATAAAGGGAAAATAGGTTATAGATATTATAGGGCAAGTTGAATACATGGTTACTGTTCCACCCAAGCATTCTAAGTAGTTAAAGAAGTTGAAGGACAAAGAAAGTGAGGAAACAGGTTTCAGTATGAAATAGCACGGGAACCTTGATTTTGGAATGAGGTTCTGATTGAGCCAGATTTTAGACTATTTATATTTTTCCATATGAAATGAATTAATTTGAAGGTACAGGCAGCCTGGGGCCCATTAGTGAAAGTCCAGAAGTGGGGACTAGTATCAACATGACAAAATAAGCCTGGGTATTAAGTTTGCAATATGAAATACTTTTTTTCTCCTTTAGACCAAATCTTGATATGTGGCCCTGGGTGTCCTGATACTTGTTATGTGGACCAGGCTGGTCTTGAACTGGCAATGATCTTCCTGCCTCAGCCTCCCAAAGTTACACATGTGCATAATCACATCTAGCCTGTAATAGTTTCTTTGTGTGCATGTATATGTGGTTATATGCATGTGTGGGTGGGCATGGGCATACTCATCCAGGTGCATGTGGAGGCCAGCTGTATGTCTGTGTTATTCTTCACTCTGTGTTTTGTCATGGTCTCTCACCCTGGAGCTCACTGATTAGCTAGACTGTATCTCAGTGCTGGAATTTCAGAGGTGCACTACTATGCCCTGCTTTTTATGCACAGCAAGCACTTTACCAATTGAGCCATCTTCCTAGCCCTGTAATACTTAAGTTACCAGATATAGAAACTGTAGTTCATGCATTTAATTTGAAAATGATTATGCTATTATATATATTTCATGAAGGTATGTCTTTAACGTACGTACAAATCCCTTGAACCAACCTCTAGTTAACTGGAACAACTGACATTCCCCCTGCCCTTCTATAGAATGTTCTGACTCATGCCAAAGCGTAATGATGCAAGGTAAATGCTTTCCATTAAAAGCTGTCCTCCAGTATGCCTCTGTTCTGCCCTCCAGTTCAGTTATACACCATGAGGTATTTGTATCAGTGACCAAGCTTCCTTAAGGCAGTTGTGCTTATTATTCTTATGCAATTTAATACAATAATGTATAAGGCTGGGAAGAAACTACAAAATTATATGATTCTGCTTTTCAAATGCTGCTAAAAAAAAAGGAAAACAGCACTGTAGGTGGTAGTTATCATTTATATAAGAAAGATGCTGAACTTCAATTAAAGACTAAACATTGGCTGTATGTTATTAGAAAATCACTGCTGTATTTATTAGTCGGGGTTCTTTAGAGGAACAGAACTGATAGAACGAATACATACGCAGAATCTGCTTACATCAAAATTGTAAGAACAGCTGTCTCACAGTAGAGAGACTGAGATCCTGGCACTTGCTCAGTCCTTGTGGTTGGGTGCCTCACAGCTGGAGTAGTTCCACAGTGGTGTTCTCACACTGGAGAGACCTAGAACCTGATAGTTGCTCAGTTCACAAGGCTAGGTACCTCAGCAGTCCCAGTCTGAGACCCAACACCTGGAGGGTTCCTGGAGATCTGTTGGTCTTCAGTTAGCAATGGCTTCTGGAAATGCTGGTTTTCATATCAGTAATCAGCAAGAGCGGCAGCAGCAACAGGGTGGATTAATTCAGTGGCAGGAAGTTAGGCCGTGTGAGCAAAAGATGAATTATCTTCTTTCATGCCCTTTTATCTGAGCAGCTCCTTCTGGTAGCGCATTTGGGTTGGGTCTTCTCACATCAGTTAAGGCAATCAGGATAATTACTCAGGTTTAGCTTCCTGCTGTAATGATTCTAATTTGTAGCAAGTTGACCTTAAAAACAATCCTAAACACATATTTACAATATATATACAATATACAATACTCTCTCTCTCTCTATATATATATATTTTTAATTAAAATAACCAGGAGGGAGGGAGGTAAGAAGGAAGAGATAAGGAGAGAATGTTTCCCTCCTTAGTAGACTTCCCAAGCAATCAGCTGAGTCTTGCTCATTGGTTAAAGAGTGGTTCTACTGTATTTTAAGATACTGAATATTTTTAGATCCTAGACTCATTTCAACAAATATTTATTGTCATATGTAAAGTATTTCACTGTTGTGAATATATTTGTCTTCAATGAGCCTAGACTTTAAAAAGGTAGATAACTATATGTAGTATTATGCAAAAGTCTTATGGTATTTATAACGTGGTATGGGAATGGAGATAAGAAAGCAATTTGGCCATAGTGATGCACGCCTGAAATCCCAGCACCTGAGAGGTAGAGGTAGAAGAATCAGGAGTGCAAGTTCAGCTGAGGCTACATAGTGACTGAAGCTAGCCTGGGCTACATGAGATCCTGTACCCCCCCCCCCCAAAAAAACAAACTAAAAACAGGTAAGAAAGTAATTAACTCAGCTTTGGGAAATAGTATAGTTTTGTGAAGTTCAGAGAAGTGATAACATTTGAGTTTGGATGAGTTGGAGATGAATTGGAGTTACCAGAGGCTGGGATGCCTATAGATGAGCTGGAAATGGAGAGGACAGCTAAGGGACACAAGAGTACAGTTGGGTAGGGGGAGTAACTTACAGTATTCTACGGAACGGTAAAACAACTGTGGCTGACGATTACAAATTGCAAAATTGTGGAGAAGATTTTGTATGTTCCCCAGACAAAGAATAAATGTTTCAGCTGATTGATATGTCCATTTCTGTGATCCGATCATTAAATACATGATTTGAAATAACACTTCACCCTATAAATATGTATAATTATTATAGGTCAACTAAAAATGAACTTAACATGGTTGTTTATACCTTTAATCTCAGCACTCAGGAGGCAGAGGCTGATTTTTGTGAATCTGAGGTTAACCTGGTCTACAGAGTGAGTTCTAGGTCAGTTGGGGCTACATAGTGAGACCTTGTCTTAAAACAGAAAATGGAGGAAGAGGAGGAGGATGAAGGTCAGGAGGAGGAAATATACAACTAGCTAACCAGTGAAGAGGTATATGTAACAAAGTTTAACATTACTAATTATCAGGGAAATGCAAATTAAAATTACAATTAGATACCATACCTGTTAAATAGTCTTGATATGAAAAGATAACATGTGATGGATGTTAATCAGCTTACTGTAGTAATTCTACATGTATATGTATATCAAGCTTGCATTGTACCTCATACATATATACAGTTATTTTTTAAATTTTATTTATTATTTTTATTTTATGTGTATAAGTGTTATGTCTGCATGTAAGTAAGTGCACCTGTGTTGTGCAGTGCCTTTGGAGGACAGAAGAGGCTGTTGGATTCCCTGGGACTGGAGTTATGGACAGTTGTTAGCTGCCATGTGGGTGCTGGGATTCGAATTCGGGTCTTCTGCAAGAACAACCAGTGTTCTTAACTGCTGAGCCATCTCCCAGCCCCAATATATACAGTTATTATTAGTTAAAAAGCTAAATATGGGGAACTGGAGAAATGACTCGGCAGTTAAGAGCACTGGCTGCTCTTAGACCTGAGTTCAATTCCTAGTACCTACATGGCAGCTGACAACTGTTGGTAACTCCAGTTCCTGGAGATCTGATGCCCTCTTCTGCCCTCCTCAGGCACTGTACAACATGGGTACACTTACACACATGCAGGCATAACACTCATACACATAAAATAAAAATAATAAATAAAATAAAAATTTAAAAAGCTAAATATGAAAAAAGGAGTTCTGACTGGGTATGGTGGCACATACCTTTAATCTCAGCACTCAGGAGGCAGAGCAAGGCAGATCATTGTGAATTCATGACTAGCCTAGTCTATATAGTGAGTTATATAAGGCTATATAGTGAGATCCTGTCTTAAAAGAAAAAGAAAAAGAAAAAAGGAGTTCTGTAAACCTGGCTGTCAGATTGATTTAATCGGTGGCCAGTAGTGAACCAATGTAATTTTTAAGGGGCCATTTCAGTAGTATGGATCAGAAATAATGAGATTGTAGAGTAGACAGTGGTAGTGAGGATAGGCAAAGAGGACATTTTAGAGAATATTCAAGTCACTGATTTGATTTAGGAAGTGAATTAGAAAGAGCAGGCAGATGGCTTGAACTATGACCTTGGATAGTTCAGTGGTGTTAATCAAGATAATGCAAGCTGGAGGGCGGGGGAGATATCTCAGTTGGCACAGTGCTTGCTATGTAAACATGAGGACTTCAGTTAGATCCCTAGAACCCCTGTAAAAAAGCCAGGTATGGTGGCTGTGTTTGTAATCCCAGTGCTGAGGAGATGGAGACAAGGAAGATCCCTGGGACTTGCTGACCAGCCAGCCTAGCTTACTTGGCAAGCTACAGGCCAGTGAAGTACCCTGTCCAAAGAGACAAGGTGGGTGACTTCATGAAGAATGACACCCAAGGTTGACCTCTAGCTTCCATATGCATGCACACATGTGTGCACCTATTCCTCTCCCCATATGAACACACACACATGAGATAATGCAAGTTGTAGAATAATGTTTTTGTTTTGTTTTGTTAGATGGGGAGTCTGCAGAAATGAGGGATGAGATAAAGACTTTAGTTCAGGGCCTTTAAAATTTTTGTCGGGTGTGGTTCGATCACTTTTTTTGTGTGGCATTGTTCTGATTGTTATTGTATAAATAAAACTTCCTTTTAAAAATCTTGTTTCTGCAGCTGTTTACTTTGTGTTTTATTCATACCTTCAAAGATGATAGTTAGATACCATCTGTATTGACTGTCAAAAGGATAAAATGTTAATTTAATAGACACCTACTAATTACCAGAGTGAGCTGCCGAGACATTATAATTTACAAAATTCTAAAAGAGACAGGCATTTTAGACTGATGTTGTATGTGGAGAACATGTAGAGAACCCAAGTACTGTGGATAAGTTCATATTGCTAGTTAAACAATGAAGCCAATAGGGTTTTGTTTTTTGTTTTTTGTTTTTTTTTGCTCTCAGTGCCTTTGAAAATACTTGGTAGGCTTAATGAGTCACTAGTAGTTCACATCTGGAACATGGGTTGCTGAGAACTAGATGAGTAGAAAGTGGGTCTGGCTTTGTGTGATGGTGCATGGATCTATTTTCTGCACCTGAAAGATAGAGGCAAGAGAATCATGAGTTCTAGGCCAGCCTGGGTTGCAAAGCAAAACCCTGTCCAGAAAGCAATCAAAAATCTCCAAACCAACCAACTAACCAACCCCCAAGTAAGGAAGTAGATTTGAGTCATTTTTACAGTTATTAAGGAACTTTGATTTGATTTTATAGGTAGAAGTGTAGGTTTAAGGATGCTTAAGCATTCATTGAGAATGACTTAGCAGGGTAGCTCAGAGGTGTTTGAGAAGTCACAAAATAGAGATGAAGGCATTTTGTCATCTAAATTTTATTATAAATTCTGTGAATATCACAAAGATAAAAAATTTTAAATTACACTGAACAATAGTATAAAAATTCCAATAGAAGGCATACATGAAGACAGGCTTTCTTATGACATCAACAATAGACCCTCTTCTGTGGGGATGACAGTCTGCACATGGCCTCAGGGATTATCTCAAAGGTTTGCTCTGAGTTTCATAATAAACAGATTATTCTTTTGGTGCAGAGCATACTTATTTTAAAAGGGTGAGAAAGCCCTAAGGGCCATAATTGTAAATTCTGGATGCCAAAAAGACTTTAAAATTGTACTTAAATAACATTAAATCTTCCAGAAAATATAATAGGTTTTTTGTTTGCTTTTAATACTTGATTAGAGTCAGGTCAACATCTGGGCTACACCAGCAAGGAGATAAAGGGTCAAATGATATAGAAAATTAGCTTCTGTTCTTTTTGCTCTAGGGCTGTTTGCCATCCTGATTCATCGTGGCATGAATAAGACTTGCTTCATCTAAGAAGTTTTTATGTTAGTAATTCAATTTTACAATTCTTATTTTTAAAGAAAGGGGGTTCGTATTATCAATGATCATGATTTATCTCTATTGCTAATTATTTTCTAAGTGATTAAAGGAAATAACATTGTCTATTTTATTTTTTCCGGTGGGGGGGATTTATCATGACATTTATAATCATAAAAGAAATAAATTGTATCTAACCATATAGATTTCACCTAGACTTGAAGTTTGTTGATTTCCTCATTTTCTTTAACAGAAAATTAAAATCTGTAAATAAACAAGAATATTCTAATAGGCCTAACAAGGTATGTACTTTGAAAATAGTTGTCTAGGGTAGAAAGTGGACAAGTAGCAGAGACTGATGATAAGTACCATGCGGTTGCCATTTCAGATGGAGAAACTAATTGCAAAATGAGGCTAAGGAAGAGCTGACCATTAAGCTGGAGATAAGTCAGGTCTGGATATTAACAGTTGTTAACAAGTTGAGGTGGATACTAAGATGGCCTCTGGGCAGATTGTTAAATCTGATTAGGTCTCAGCCATGTGGAGTCTGTAGTTATACAGAAAGCTGAATGGGGTGAGCATTTACAGAAACAACACATGTGTTGTTGATAAAAATTCAGATTTTGATTTTAGGGGGCTGGAGAGATGGCTCAGCAGTTAAGAGCATGGGCTGCTCTTGCACAAAACTTGGGTTCAGTTTCCAGCACGTACATGGCAGCTAACAAGTCCATTTCCAGGGGATCCAATGCCCTCTTCTGACCTCTGTGAGCATTGTAGACAGGTGCACTTATATACATGCAGGCAATACACTCAAACACATAAAATAAAAATAAATATATATATTTTAATTTTAAAAATATTTTATTATGGAGAGCTGGTACAGCTGTTAAAGGCTCAGGCTCACAACCAAAAAAAGGAAGGAGGACCCAACACTTGTGAAACCAAGACAGGTGAATTGCCACAGAGATCTGCCTGTCTCTGCCTCCCAAGTGCTGGGACTACAGGCGTGCGCCACCATGCCTGGCTTTGAATGAGTTTTTAACCTTTAAAAAAGATCTCTATTTCACTTTAAAATATGCTGTTTCTTACAGAAAGACTCATTGTTTTTGCTAATAACACTCAGATCTTGGTGCAGGCATCTCTAATCTGTTTGTATCTGATTATTACTAGTCATGGTCGGTTGCACTCAGATCCTTGGCCCCTGTGTATGGATATAAAGTCATCAGGTAGATTTCAATGGTAATGTTTATCACCTCTACTAATTAACATGATGTAAAATTTTATGCTTCCTCCTCAAATATAACTCACTTTTTAAATTTGTTGATTTTTTTGTGTGTATATTACAATCTGATTCATCTATACACCCACTTCCCACGTCACCCTCCCATAGCCTCCCCCCCTCCCCCACTAGAGCCCGCTACTGTCTGTTGTGTTGTTGGCACTCCCAGCCATTCCCCAATACTTGTCCATCTGGTGAATCTAGTCAGCCTATCTAGAGGTTTTTTAAGCATCCATATGTATAGCTAAAGGCTACATAATACGAAACAATGCCAGATAGGAGATACCTTCTTTTGAGTTAGCCAGAGTGGCCCAAGAGACTTCCAGATAGTAACCCTGCATAAAACTGGGAAAATGAACAGCAGACCCCAATCTTATCTAAAGGAATATTGACAACTGATTGCTGCTAGATGAGAAACAGCTGACCTTCCTAAAAAAAAAATAAATAAATAATAAATATTTTTTAAAAATTCAGGTTTTGCATTGAAATCTACCTGATGACTTTATAGACATACACAGGCGCCAAGGATCCAAGTGCAACTGATTATGACTAGTAATAATCAGATACATACAGATTAGAGATGCATGTGCAAACATCTCAGTGTTAGTAACAAAAATAATGAGTCTTTCTGAAAGGAACAATATATTCTAAAATGAAATAAAGGTTAAAAACTCATTCAATTTTATGTTTTACAGGGCTTATACTGAGTTCAATATTGTATAACTGTGTTAATTCAACTGTGAACCTAGAAACTGGCACCCGCTTGTGAAAGAGATGTACTCTTCCTCTGGAGTGTGTTACTGAATATGTTAAATCTGTAGTGAAATGCTTCTTCTAATCATGTAGTTATTAAAAATAAAAAAAAGATGATAAAAAAATTAGTAGATGTGAAAAACATTACCATTGAAATCTATCTGGCGACTTTATATTCATGCTCAGATGCCAAGGAGCTCAGAAAGTAGCTGACTGTCACTAGTTATAATCACATCTATAGAGATTAGAAACGCATGTGCAAACATCTTAATGTCAATTGCATTGAAAATGATTTTTTCTGTATGAAACTGTATTTTAATAATGAAATGGAGATCTTTTTTAAAGGTTAAAACCTCATTTAATTTTATGTCTTATAGGGTTTATAATGAGTACAATATTGTATAACTGTAATAATTTAACTGTAAACCTAAAAATTTAGAATTTTGAAAAAGATGCATCTTAGCTCAGAAAATTGTTATTGATATGTCAATGCTGTTGTAATGAAATGGTTCTTCTAAGTATGTGGTTATTAAATAAATAACTGGAAAAAAATTCAGGTTTTGGAATTTACCTACATTAAGATCTTGCTCCAGAAATTACTAGCTGTATACCTTGGTCAAGTTATTTGTTGGCTTTAAACCACATCTGGGACTGGCAACGTGACTCAGTCAGTAAAGGCACTTGCCAAACGTGATGTCCTGAGTTCATTCCCTGGAATCCACATGATGGAAGAAGAGAACTGATCCTCACAGGTTGTCCTCTAACCTCCACACGCATACACCATGGCACCCACATGTGTGCTCCAGTACACACAAAAACACCCAATACATGTAAAACTAACTCTTCTTCTGTAAAGTATGAATCAGACTGTTAGGTAATTAAGTAAAATCCTTGTCATATTCCATAGATGTTTGCCATATTGGTAGGGTATTCTCTTTGTTTATGCTATTTTGAATTATGTGTATGTGTGTATCTGTCTGTGGGTATATACATGTGAGTGTAGGTGCTCTCAGAGGACAAAGACATTAGATCCCTCTCAAGCTGCAGATTGTTGTGAGTCACCCGATCTGAATGCTAAGAACCAAACTTGCGCCCTCTGCAAGGGAAGTATATTCTCTTACCTGCTAAGCCACTTCTCCAGCTCCTTTTTTGGCTGAGCTGTTTCTCCAGCCCCTCTTTTTCTATTTTGAAAAAGTCCCATTTGCCTTTATTACTAAAGATTATATACAGTCTTCACTAAAAATTATAACCTGAATATGAGCATTTTCTTAGCCCAGAGCTTTTCATAGGCATTGCCATGCAAGACTCTTGTTTGAATGCAGATTTTAACTAATTAGGTGGGTTAGCCCTGAGGTTCAGCACATCCAGCAGCACCCAGATGCAGCTGTTGCTGCGGGTCTTACATCTTCTCTTCTTGCTGCTGTTTTTTCCTGCCCCCATAACTGCAC
The DNA here is from genome assembly GCF_000622305.1 of Nannospalax galili. Classification (NCBI taxonomy): domain Eukaryota; kingdom Metazoa; phylum Chordata; class Mammalia; order Rodentia; family Spalacidae; genus Nannospalax; species Nannospalax galili. Next base: position 703,323 of record NW_008343385.1, on the reverse strand, counting down.
CAACTCCCTCTTAACCGTTATCTCCTCCAGCTCTTCACCCCCATATCTGCCCCTTTTCTCCCTATTAACCTTTATCCCTCCAGTTAGTCTCCTGCAATCCCTTGTCTGCCTTCAGCTTTCCTGTTATATGTATATGTTTTTATGTATCTGTTTAAAATCTAGGATTCACAAATGAGAGAAGAGCTTGTAATGTTCGTCTTTCTGAGTCTGATTTTCAATGATTATAAAGTATATTTTTTAGATAAATTGGAGGTTTATCTTTTTCTGAGCAGATAAAATGAAATTATGGTGGTTTTTTTTTTTCGTTTTTGAGACAGAGTTTCACTGTATAGTACTTCTTGCCTTGTTCTCCTGAGTGCTTGGGTTGTAGTTGTGTGCTGCCACATTCTGCAGAAAGTGGATTTGTGGATCAGATTGGTATTTGAGTTTGCTTGATGAATATTTTCAACAAAATAAAACTATGTTGATCCTTCAGTATGACAGTTATGTGTGGCAGATCTGTTTTGTTCATGGGACAAGAAGTAGAAAGCAATGGTGATTAAGTTGGAAAAAGGTAGAAGGGCTGATAATGAATGGAGAATGATGACAGGGAAGCCAAAGGAAGTTTGAATTGAATTATGGAGCAAGAGAGTCTTAATGATATGGATTCTTAGAATGATGCAGGTTGTAAGAGGTGGATAATGGGAACAGTACCTTCTAATATGATTTTATATATGCAAAACAGGTTTGTTTATTTTGTAAGTTCATTATAGTAGCCCTTTTTTATTTACTTATGTAAATTTGGGAGAGAGTGTAACTTGATAATTTATTTTGGATTGGAAGTATAAAACAGGCAGGGTCTCAAAGGCTGACCTTAAATTCTATATTAATGCTTTTACCTCCTGAGTGCTGGGATTACAGGTGTGTAATTCCACATCCTGTTTTATGGGGCTACTAGGAATCAAATCCAGAGCTTTGAGCATGCTAGGCAAGCACTCTATCTACTAAGCTACTGCCCAGCCTCAAGAAGACAGTTTCAACTTACTGAAAATTTGATGGCATTCAAAAATGCATCAGTTGCTTATCTAAATAAATTACTTTACTACGTTTTGGTGCCAGTTTATCATTTGTTCTTCTTAAGTTTCCGCTCTTTCTTGTGTTATACCTTTCTACATCTAGATTACATGAGAAATAGCTTGAGCCCAGTCATGTTGGAGACAGTTGGAATGTAAATAAAACCTGTTTTTGTATGTGTGTGTGGTGCTGGGGACCAAGCCCCTGGGCTTCTTGGCATTAGGCAAGGCCTGTACTGAATCAAACCCACAGCTCCCAAGTGTAGTTTTTGTTTAATATGTTATAAAGGTATATGATCTATTCTTTCAGATAATTTTTCTATTTCTTGAGTATAGATTCCTTACAGTTTTGTTTCTGACTAGTGTAGATCCTGGGTTTATTTATTAAAAAATAGCAATCTTTTATAGACTTTAAAACTAGAGTGGAGACTATACAAACAAAATCTAATGTGAGTCCAGCAAATGCTTGTCATAGGTGTTCTGGACTGATCCTGATATTTAGATGCTCTGTACAAAGTATCTGACAGTTTGTCCTTATGTTTGACGTAGAAAACATAGCTATTATAACTAAGCTAGTCTCTAAAATAGAAGATTGAAGGACACAGGTAGAGCTGTAAAGGATGATAATCTAGTGACTACGGAGTCAACATGGTGACCATTTGGTTTTTATTATTGCCTTAAGATTTATAGTAAAACTGTTTCATGGCTTTATTTTCTTTTTGATTCAGTCTTCAATTTGACCAACAATGTGGATTTGGACAACACCAAAAAGAAAATGGAGATATACCAAAAGGAAAACAAAGATGTCATTCAGAAAAATAAATTAAAGCTGGTTAGTTGCTAAATATTTTCTTCTTTCGTATTAGTAACAAATATTTTCACGCCTGCCCTTAATCCCAGCACTGGGAAACAGAGGCAGGCAGATCTCTATGAGATTGAGGCCAGCCTGGCCTACATAGTGAGTTCCAGGTCAGCTGTGGCTAAGGAATTTAACTGAAATTTAAGTGAGAAATACTGATGTATTTTATTGATGCATGTAGTTAGGGGGATATCCACATTACTGTAGCAAAAACAGCATTATATTAGACTGGACTTTCTATAAGGAATAGGTCCATTCTCTGGTGAGTTAAGTTTGCATTTGAGCAATGATCAGGTTCTTTTTTATCCTTGGACATTAATTTCTTTGTTATTTAAAACAAAGGATAGTGGAGGCCACATTGTTGTAGCTCTCCAGGGGAATTTAAGGAAAACAAAGCATCATTTATTGGAAACTAAAATGAATTAATGATTAAACCGGAGAAACAGATGTGAAAGCTAAGCTTAACTTGGTTTTGGTGTACACATTTTTTTGTGTATTAAAATAGTGGCTTTATCACATAATAAAAATAATTTTTAGTTGACCTAATGTCAAAATTTGTCTTTAAATATTTTAGGACATGAAATATTTAAATATTTATTGTTATTCATGGTTAAGCTTATTCTGCAATGGATAAAAATTATACATATGTAGAGATATAATTGTCTTATTTCTAGAATTTAGGTGTCATTTTTTTTTTTTTTTCTTACAACTTAGCTTTCATGTTTCGGAAGAAAGTAGAGGTAATTACTTTTGAGGTACTTATTGGCCAACTGTAATCAGCCCTAAAATGATACATGTCTCTTGAACCATTCCACTCTTTTTTTAATTGAATTTTTGCATTTTTTTCATACAATGTAATCTCATGGTATTTAGATCCCCTTTTCTATCACACCTCTGCTTATTGCCCCTTGCCCAATTTAATGTACTCTATTATACATATGATATATATATATATTATATAACACTTTGAATTTGACTATTTGTATGTATATGTATGTGTATACACTTATGTGCAAGGGTATGTGTGGTGATCAGAAATCAACTTTATGTCTTGTTTCAATGAGCCCCAGAGATCTGCCTGCCCTGCCTCTCCAGTGGCAGAATTTTAGCACAAGCTACCAAGCATGGATTTTTATATGGGTTTTGGGGATTCAATGCTGATCCTCATGCTTGCATGGCAAGGACTTTACCCCTGAGCTTTCTTCCTAGCTCTTGGTTTGTCTATTTTATATAACTCATATAAGTGAAATCATAAAGTATTTATTATACTTGGTAAGATTTCAGTTTTGTTTTTTATCATTTTTCTTTTTTTCTTTTCTTTCTAGACAGGGTATCACTGTGTATTCCTGGTAACCTAGAACTCACTGTGTAGACCAGGCTTGCCTCAAATTCACGGAGATTCACCTGCCTTTACCTCCTAAGTGTTAACATGAAAGACATGCACCACCATGCCTGGCCAGATTTCAGTTTTCATTTCTTTTTTTGATACAGGGTCTACCTGTAGCCCCAGCTGGCCTGGAACTCACTATATAGACCAAGCTGGCCTTGATCTCATAGAGATCTGCCTGCCTCTTGCCTCCCAAGTGCTGGAATTGAAGATGTGTGTTACCATAGTCGGCCCACATTTCAGTTTTCTTAAATTTCTAAGACTTGTTTTGTGATTTGTGATCTATCTTTGCAATAGTTCTTATGTGCTTAAAAAGATTAGCTGCTCCCATGAGACAGAATGTTCTGCATATGTATAACAGTACCATTTGCTGTATAATATTATGGGAGCTCAGTTATTTATTGATCGGTTTGGATGGTCTGTCCATTTTTTTTTGAAAATTATGTTGAGTTTTTGTTGATGATTCTAAGTATATGTGTTTATAACAGTTAAAGTGTGATAAGTGAATTTAACATATTAAAAGTTTTACAGCATCTGTTCAGAAAAGATTATATACTATACAAACTATTCAAGTGATACAAAACCATTTTTCAGTGTCTTTTCAACTGAGAAGAATCCTATTCAGCATGCTTCTCCTCCTGAGGTGGTTCATACTGAGCAAGCTTTGCTTTCAGTTTTTTATTTTCTTCTACATTAGTTTCATATTTCTCTTTCATTTCTGTCAATTCTAGGCGAAGTAGCTCTATTTCTGGGTTTTCCGGGGTAGCAGCTACTAAGTGATGCTTTAAAAAATCCAGAGTACTAGTAGGCTTCTCTGGTTCTTCGTATAAGGCTACCAACACTTTCATCAGCATGTCCAGCACCCCTGAATTCTCCACGTACCTCCAGAACTGCTTGCGCTTCAAGTCCACAGCTTTGTAATAGGCCATAGTGACAGCGACAGCAGCATAGCTGGCACTGAAGACACTGGCTGGCAGGTCTCTCCATTTTTGCATTCACTAGTGTGCAAGCCATAGCTGGTCAGTCAGTCTTCATGTTTGGTTGATGGTCACTCCTTATCATTTTTTAAACCTGGCTCTTCTAATAATTCTATTACTTTACTTAGGGACCTTTCTTTCTGAGGTATTTGCATATCATTCTAACTAGTCCCCTGTTGTCAGCTTGAAGCCTGTTGATCTGTACACCTTCCTGCTGCTAGTCATCTTTCTAAACGATTCCTCAGAGTCTCTTAATGTCTTACCAGTTGCTTCCATAGGGGACAACTTCCTTTTGTGTGTTGCAGTAGACCTGCCGTGATCTTCTGACTCCTTTCCTCTCTAGCTTTGTCTTTCTCCCATATTTCATGACTTAGCTACCAAACAATCTATCTTGTTTCACATCTTTGTCCAGTTGTTTTCCTTTACGAAATGTTGTTCTTCTATCATTGGGGGTGTTTGAAGTCCTAAAACTCTATGTATTGCTTTCCTAGAGTTACTGTAACAAATTACCAAAACCCAGGTTGCTTAAAACAAGAGGAATTTATTTTCTCACTATTAGAGAGGCTAAAACTCTAAAATTTAGGTGTCAGCAGGGCCACACTATCTCTGAAGGCTCCCAGGCTGGATCCTTCTTTGCCTCTGTGGTAGCCAGCAATCACTGCTGTGCTTTGCTTTCTTCTTCACCTGGTCCTCTGTGCGTCTGTGTTCAGATTTCCAGTATGGTATCCTCTTAACTTGATTACCTCAGCAAAGATCTATTTATCCAAATAAGGTCATTTTTATTGGTACCAGGATTTAGGTCTTTAATGTAACTTTTTTATGGACACAGTTCCACTAGTAACACTACATGAAACCTTTTCTAATTCAATTTGTAGTTCTGGGGAAAATTTATCACTTTATCAATTGTATCATTGCTACACATTATGTATACACTGTATGGACACTTGACATACTTAATTACAAATAAACAAACATACTAGATACATTTTTTGTTTTTTACTAGATTTATATGTTCTTTTTTTTTTTGAGACAAGGTCTTACTATGTAGCTCCACTGGCCTAGAACTCCCTGTATAGACCAGGCTGGTCCCCAACTCACGAAGCTGTGCTTACCTCTGCCCCTCAAATGTTAGGACTAAAAGTATGTGCTCCACCCACATCCAGCTTTACATTTGTTTTACTTATCCTTTTAGGTGAAGTTTGGATTTCTTCTCAACTGAAAACTTGTATTAGAGTATTAACCTATGTAACAAAGGTGGAAAGTTTGTAAAAATGACTTGGAGAAAATGCTCACAAGACTTAGCAACCGATTCAAGGAGAATGGGGAGGAGAGTAAACTAAAATGACTTTGAGATTGAGTTTACCTGAGATGCTTGTGTGCTGTCAGCAGAGTATGGAATCTGGAAGACCAGATGTTTAATTTTGCACATACTAAGTTTCTACAATATAAGTGCAACATTTTTTTTTCTGCGTGAAAGCTTTGTGTTTTTTTAGAAGGAAGAAATGTGCCTAATAAATGGATGGAAAAAAATCCATGTTAAAGCCCATAAAGTGAATGACTTTAAATTGTCTGTAACAATTATTTAGCGCACTCCTCCCTCCATATTAACTAGTTATTCCATCTGTGCTTCTGGGCTTAGTGTACTTTGTTTAGATATTGGGCATTCTCTGTAATAGTAACATGTGCACATGAAATAAATCATAGTTTCTTCTGTATAGAATTATTACATTAAATATAAGTGATTAGTTTTCTTTGTTTCCATAAATAGAGTATGTTATCAGATTGTTGCTGGTTGCTAAATTACTCCATTCCGTATATGAATTTCTGTTTAGACTCGGGAACAGGAAGAATTGGAGGAAGCATTAGAGGTAGAACGTCAGGAAAATGAACAAAGAAGACTATTTATACAAAAGGAAGAACAACTGCAGCAGATTCTCAAAAGGAAGAATAAGCAGGCATTTTTAGATGAACTGGTATGTATTAATGCTAATTACGATCAAGAAGTTAAACTTGGCATTTTGCTGAATAATGGCATTTAACGGCAGTTTCAGAGTATTCATGCTCGAGTTCATATTCAGTTTTTTCTAGTATATTTAAAAAATTATTATTATTATTGTTTTGTGTGTGTGTGTGTGTGTGTGTGTGTATGATGTATGTGTGGGGCATGCATGTGGAGGTCAGAGGACAGCTTTGTGGAGTTAGTTCTCTCCTTCCACCTTTATTTGGGTCCTGAAGATTCAACTCAGGTTGTCAGGCTTGCATGGCAAATGCCTTTCCCTGCTGAGCCATCTTGCCAGCCTCACCTTTAGTTTTGATAGCTCTTGATGTTGTCATATGTGTTGCTGAATAGTAGGTCATACCCTTGCCAAACAACCTTCCCCCGTAATCTTTCATGCTTAGAATTCTTTGAGTTAAGAATTCAAGTGGGTCTTTGGGGTCCTCTCCCTCTGCAGTGTATTGTCAGGTCACTACCCCATGTGACTTCTGTAGGTGTGTATGTGGATATCTTGCACACTAGTGGAGTTGTAGGGGGCAACATTCTGAGAGTAAAGAAGTAGACATGTGAATGTTTAAGACTTGGGCTGGGAAGCTGGTTTAGCATCATCTCCAGTCAGTGAAAGAATGCATTCAGTCCCTCAGGCAGTGTTTCCACCCCTTTGTGGGGTTAGGATCACCTTTGCATAATATCTGCTTGGGAAAATTTGTTTTTCCAGAATTTGCTAAATATAAATTCATTTCATATTCAACCTCTACCTCAAAGAGAGTTTAGTGATAGGAATTATGAAAATTGCTTTAATTATAATTTCTATTTTATTTGTATGCCCCCTTTATATATCTACTAAAAGAATTTAAAAGACTGGAGAGATGGCTCAGTAGTTAAGAACACTGGCTGTTCGTGCAGAAGACCTGGGTTTGAATCCCAGCATCCCACCTGGCGGCTAACTGTCTGTAGCTCCAGTTCCAGGGGATCTGATAAGTCTCTTCTGTCCTGTGCCAGCATGACACGGGTGCACTTACCTACATGCAGACAATATGTGCATACACATAAAATAAAAATTAAAACAAAATCTTTTAAAAGTGATTCATCCTGAGATAGGAGGATGTTTGTGGACATGGTGCCATTTGTGGGTCTTAAAGAAGGATGTTGAAGTAGAACTCTGTTGGTTTCACTTCTGTTGCTTTTCTTTCTTCCTCTCCTTTTCTCTCTTCTTCCTCTTCCTCCTCCTCCTCCTCCTCCTCTTTTTCAATGTTTTGTCAATATATTTCAGATGACATAAAGAATGTTATAATTGACATAATACTGAACATATTGCTTATGTCTCTAAGCTTACTTGAACATTTTTAGAGCATTTTCTCTTGATTAATAGTTTTCCAACAACAAGGTTATTTTAGAATGTTTTGGTTCTGTGCTGAAATATAGTGACTGATTATTCTGTGACAGAACTGCGTGCCCATATATTTGCATAAAAATAATATTTATTTTGAATGAAATGGCAGTGTTGTTACAATATTAGTATTTTCTATCAATTAGCTCCTTATTCAACTTTGTTAGATAAGAGCAATAATAGTGACTGTGCCTGTGAAGTTGTTCATGGATTTGTGCTTTATTATTTGAAACTTACAACCCTTGTGATGTTAGTGACATCATGAGCAAGAAAGTGCTCCTCTCTAAGAAAGTCTTTTTGCAGCAACCTGGAGCACTAAGAGCAATGCTGGGGGGATTACTATACCAGATTTTAAACTGTACTACAGAGATATAATCATAAAAACAACATGGTACTGGCACAAAAATAGACCCGTAGATCAATGGAACAAAATTGAAGACCCAAATAAGAGCATATGCAATTTCAGCCACCTGATATTTCACAAAGGGTCCAAGAACATTCACTGGAGGAAAAACAGCATGTTCAGCAAATGGTGCTGGAAAAATTGGATCTCCACCTGTAGAAGAATGAAACTAAACCCTTATCTTTCACCTTCCACAAAAGTCAACTCCAAATGGGTCAGAGACCTCAATGTGAAGCCTGAAACTCTGAAACTGTTAGAAGAAAACATTGGCAAATACCTACAAGATACAGGTGTAGGAAAGAGCTTTCTAAACAAGACATCAATTGCTTGCTCAGGAAACAAGGTCAAGAGTCAACAAATGGGACCTCATTAAACTAAAAAGCTTCTGTACATCAGAAGAAGCAACCAAAGAAGTGAAGAGAAAACCCACAGAATGGGAGAAAATCTTCACCAGCGACACATCTGACAGAGGTTTAACATCCAGAATATGTAACAAACTCAAAAAACAATCAAGAAAGGAAGTAACCCAATTAAAGATGGGCTAAGGAGTTAAACAGAGAGTTCTTAAAAGAAGAAATAAAGATGGCTAAGAAGCATCTTAAAAGGTGTTCAACATCATTAGTAATTAGGGAAATGCAAATTAAAACCACTTTAAGATTTCACCTTACCCCAGTCAGACTGGCCAAGATCAAGAGAACAAATGATACCAAATGTTGGAGAGGATGTGGGGAAAGGGGAACGCTCATCCACTGCTGGTGGGATTGCAAAGTTGTTCAACCCTTATGGAAAGCAGTGTGGATAACTCTTAAAAAACTACAAATGAACCTACCATTTGACCCAGTTATACCACTCCTCGGCATATACCCAAAGAACTCATCCTATTGCAGAGACACTTGTACATCCATGTTTGTTGCTGCTCTTTTCACAATAGCTAAGAGATGGAAGCAACCTAAGTGTCCCTCAACTGACAAGTAGACAATGAAAATGTGGTTCATTTATACGATGGAGTTTTACTCAACAGTAAAGAAAGATGAAATCATGAAATTGCAGGTAAATGGATGGAACTACAAACTATTACACTAAGTGAAATAACACAGACTCAGAAAACAAAACAACAACAACAACAACCCCAAAATGACATATGTTCTCCCTCATATGTGGATCCTAGCACCAAATCCTGATAAGTGATTATGAATCCAGACATAACTACAGGAACCAGGATAATGGAAAGGAACCAGGGAGGTAAAGGAAAAGAAAGAATCTGAAAGAGAACAATAGGAAACAGACATTAACAAGGGAGCTATGGATAAAAATGGGGTTATTTTAAAGGGGTGGGGGAGGGAGGGCTATACAAAGAACCTTGGGGATAAAGGGAAAGGAGGAGCTTAAGAGAGGTGGGACCATAGGAGAAGGGTATTATTAAGGGAGAAAGGGGAAAACTAGCTCAAGGAATATGATATATATCTAGGCAAGGTTTATCTGAGAATGTTTGGTCTTTGCCCAAGCTTTATCTACATGGCACATAGTAATTAAAAGTACCAGACTGTTGGAAATAACCTTCTTGGATGTTTAACAGCTATACTTTGAGGCCTGTACTAATTTGGTCAGAGGGACATAAAGGACAGTTTTTGCTCCTTGCCCTCCTAGGTCAGCTAAGTTCCAGGGAACTCTGAGCATCTCTCAAAATGTACTGTAACTGTGGTTAGTTACCTGTCCTCTTGATCAAGGAGGCCATGGAGACCCCATCAAATGGACTTAAACCAGTGTCCAGTCTACAAAGAGAAGGGTCAACACAGAGGAAACATTTCCTCCATGCTTCCAAATGAAGCCAGCCATAGTTGAGCAGGACCTTTGACTTATCTTCACATAGGCAGAACTGGTAAAAGAAAGGAGCCAGGGGCTCCTCCCAAGCCCATGTAAC
>NW_008343385.1:685635-693231 GCF_000622305.1 Nannospalax galili | reverse complement strand
ACATAACAAGCAACAATGCCAGACAGGCGATACCTTCTTTTGAGTTGTTGGCCAGGGTGGCCCAAGGGACTCCCAGGTAGTAACCCTGCATAGAACTGGGAAAATGAACAGCAGATCCTAATCTTATCTAAAGGAATATTGACAACTAATTACTGCTAGATGAGGAAGAGCTGATCTTCCTAAAACAAGGAACTCTAGAAAGGCTGACTGGATTCAGCGGATGGACAAGCACTGGGGAATGGCTGAGGGTGCCAACAACACATTGGACAGTAGTAACAGGGATGACAGAGTATATGGGCTCCAGTGGTTTGGGGGGGGGAGGCCTATGGGAGGGTGCCATTTGGGATGTGGGTATATAGATAAATAAGATTGTTTGGGATGTTCTGTATGAAATACACACAAAAAATCAACAAATTTAAAAAAAAGAGTTATATTTGAGGAAGAAGCATAAAAGTTTACTTCATGTTACTTAGTAGAGGTAAAAAACATTACCATTAAACTCTACCTGATGACTTTATATCCATACGCAGGTGCCAAGGATCTGAGTGTAACCGACTGTGACTAGTAATAATCAGATACATAGCAATTAGAGATGCATGTGCAAATACCTAAGCGTTAGTAGTATTAAAAATGAGTTTTTCTGTATGAAACAATATATTTTAAATGCAATGGAGATCTTTTTTAAAGGTTAAAACCTTATTCAATTTTATGTCTTATAGGGTTTATACTGAGTTCAATATTGTATAACTGTATTACTTCAACTGTGAACCTAAAAATTTATAGCCAATTTTGAAAGAGATGCATATTCACCCTGGAAATTGTTACTGAATATGTTAATGCTATAATGAAATGCTTCTTCTAATCATGTGGTTATTAAATAAAACATTTTTAAAATAAATTTTTTTAAAAAAGTCTTTTTGCACTCTTCCCTTTCCATTTCTGGCTACATATATTCCTTTCCATGAGGTATCTGTCTAGTGTTGACATGCTTAGTCTTCCTGTCTTAAGTGCTGTATTTTATTCTGTGATGGAGTAAATGTGTATGTGTGTGTTTTTCTGTTGTGCCTTTTTTTTTCAAAAAGTAGTTAAGCCAGTTAACCATGAATAAAAGGAAAAGGCAAGATTACTTAAATTAGAAGTAGATGAGAAAGTAAAGAAAAAATAACAATAAGACGATTAGAGAGGCTCAGACAAAAAGTGTTCATCACAAAACCCCATCTAGGACTGATGAGATTGTTTGGTGGGTAAAGGCGCTTGTCACCATGCCTGACAAACTGAGTTAGAGTGCCAGGACCTACATGGTGGAAGGAGAGAACCGACTCCCACAGGGTGTTCTCTCACCTCCACATGTACGCCATGGCACCTGCATAGGCACACACACACAAAAGAAAGAAAAATGCAGTAAACCCTATCCTGTTCACTTTCTGTGGGTGGAATATGAATTTGATTCTAAAAGTTAGGGCGCAAAGCCAGGTGTGGTGGTGCTTGCCTTTAATCCCACTATTCAGGAGGCAGAGACAGGCAGATCTCTGTGAGATCTAGGCCAGCCTGGTCCACATGGTGAGTTTCAGGCCTTCTGGGGTTACAGGGAGCTCCTGTTGCAAAAAGACTAAAAAGACTCCCGCCCCAAAATAGGGAGCAGCATATCAAATAAAACGTTGTTTTCTCCCACAGCTTCCGTTAGTTTTCTTGCACTTTTTTCTGAGTTCTTTGCTAGCAGTTATTCCTGTACATCCTTTAGTCCACTAGAGCACTGAGTTTTGCTGCTTTGTTGAGCTGCTGTTGGCATGAAGTCCCCCGCCCCCGCATTGCAATGAGGCATGAAGCGAGATGTGAAACTGCCAGTGTTGTGCATTGTGTATGATCTGGAGTTAATACTGGTTCTTGTGAGGTGATCCCCACACTTCCTGTTTTCTTCACCTGCAAGTCATTACTGCACATATTTTCCTCACTATTTAGATCACGTAACGTGGTGGCTAAATAATTCTTAGTAATTTACTGTATTCATCAGGACAATTAATTACTACATAATGTTTAGAATACCTCTGAGGTTTGGCTTTTTGGTTTCTACTCTAAGATTTGTTTTATAGATTCTTAATTACATTAAAATTTCAATCTTTATTTTTTGTTAAAAACATTTAGCATACTTTTAGTCCTTGACTAAATAAATCAATTAAATGTCTTTATCTTGATCAGTCTTCATTAATGAAGTGAAATAATATATTTCTTTTTCTATGTATATTCAAGTGTTAGGTTTTTTTTTAATTAAAGAAAGTGAAGATAGTATTGACATTTGTAAATATGTCTAGAAATGTCTTAGGAGCTTAAGCCTTAGAATTGTTCCCTGGACCCAATTTATACAGGTACTACTTATTAGAATTCTTTTCCTTCTGTATTTCAGTTTGGTCCTTGTGCCCAAAGTCACTTTTTAGCCTTTTAAAAAGCATTGGTAGCACATTATACTGTATGTGACAGGATTTTAATGTTATGGTCTGAATGTTTATGGCTTAGTAGTTGCCATAATGTTGACTAAAAAAGTCCATTTATTTAATCCTAACTGTAAATTCAATTTTTTTAATAGTTTGGAAAAAGATTTTAATCAGGTTCTGTCTTATTAAATCTTTTTATATTCCTGTTTGAAAATTCTGTTCAGTTTATGTCTTAAATTTTCTATGAGTTAGTATTGTCAAATGCAGTAGCTGATTTTTATTAGAAATATTGTTTGCCAGATGGCTTGCTTAAAGTCAGTTAAAATAATCTTTAAAAAAATGGTCATTATAAAGCATTTAATGAGTATTACAGGCAGTCTTATTAAAATTTCTTAAATATTTAAACAGTGTGCCTTTAGGCAATTATTATAGGCTATGCAACCTTTTAAAGTAAAGTGTAATGTTAAGAACAATGAAATAGCTTAAAAAAATGAGTCTGCATGTTCTGTATTCCCCAGAGCATGTATGTTTCACATAGTTTATTTTACTCTAGAGGTATTTTTTTTTTCTAATCATCAGAGCCAATGCTTAATTCTAGTTTAATACTCGTAAAGGCTTTCAGGCTCTAAGATTTTGAATGCTAAAGTAGAGGTAAGTAGATTTAAAGCAAATTCTATGATTTATTAAAGTAAGATACCTAGAATGCTAATTTTTATAACATTTCAGATATTTCAAGATATTTTCAGTTCCTTTAAATTAAAATTTTTTTTGTTCTAAATTATGTGTATATGTGTGTGTGTGTGTGTGTGTGTGTGTGTGTGTGTGCACGTGCACTGCACACACACAAATGAGTGCAGTTGCCCACAGGAGCCAGAAACATCTGATCACCAGGAGCTGGAGTTAGAGGCAGTTCTGAGCTCCCTGACATGGTTGCTGGGAATTGAAATCAGCTTCTCTTGAAGAGCAGTATGTGCTCTTCAGCGCTGAGCCATCTCTCTAGCCCCATTTGGTTCCTTTTAATGTAAATGTAAAACCAGGATTGTAACAAACCAGTCTTAGTAGCTTATTTGAAGTGAACACGTTGTTTTGCTTTTTAAAAAAATGCTTTTTTTCATGTGTATGTATGTGTGTTTTTGTGTGTATGTGGACACATATGTGCAGGTGCCCATAGAGTCCAGAAGAGGGCTTTGGATTCCCTGGAGCTGGAGTTTCAGGCAGTTGTGAGCCACCCAATGTGGATACTAGGAACCCAGCTCAGGTCTTCTGCATGAGCAGAAAGCATTCTTAACTGCTCCTTACATCTCTCCAGCCCCTGACTTAACTTCAAAAAGTTATTTATTTATTATTATTTTATGTGTGTGTTGTGGGGGCCATGGGTGTGGAGGTCAGAGAACAACTTTGTGGAGTTGGTTTGTTCATTTTGCCTTCATGTGGGTTTTGGGGATTGAACTCAGGTCTCCAGGCTTGTGGGCAAGTGCCTTTACCTTCTGAGCTGTCTCCCCAGTGCTAATGATTGAACTTTTTAGTCAAGAAAATTTATTTTTCCTTTTTAGTTTGTGTACGTGAAAAGATATCTCTTTAAAGACATTTTGGCCATAGCTCATTTAAAATCTTTAATTTTACAGTTGACTGGAAAATGCTTAATGGAAATCTAAAATTGTTAGAGGAATTCACAGCAATGTTGTTACTAATGCATTGCTAATATTTTGTTGTAAGTAAAATATGATAGGAATACAAGTATATTTTCATACTATGTTTCTTAATTCTCCTTTATTATTTCTAAATCTTAGTTTCAGTGCCCCCCATATTTTTTGTTTTTTTGAGATAGGGTCCTTCTGTATCTCCAGCAGGTCTGGAACTTGCAATGTAGAACAGGCTGTTCTCAATCTCACATAGATCTGCCTGCCTCTGCCTTCTGAGTGCTGGGGTTAAAGTCTTGCATCACCACACTGCCCAGTTTACTTCTTAATAAGGCTCCATCTTATGAAGAAAATTTGTATTCTTATGTTTTAATGTTTTTTTGTGATATTGCTCTTGCAAAGAACTTCTGTTGTAAGATATTTCTGGTTTTTGTTTTCTTGTGACAGAATCTCATGTAGTCCAAGGTGACCTTGAACTCACTGGTAGCCAGGGTTGGCCTTGAGCGCCTTCTCCCTGGGATTATTTATAGGCATGCATGTTCCACCATGCTGTGTTGTATTATGGAATTTTAATGTGCTGATGGAAGGAAAGAACCAACTCCTGCAAATTGTCCTCTGATCTCCATGTGTGTACTGTGACATGCATATGTACATGCACACACACAGAGAGAAATAAATAAATAAATGTAATTAAAAAAAAATCTTTGTTTTAGGACAGTTCTATTGAGTTGAATCCCTTGTTATTGCCTCTATATTGTAACTTTAAAACAAGTAATTTAAATATACTAAGTAGTTACAGTTGCACATAAATTATTAACTTGTTAAATTTGGAAAGAAAATGAGACTCTGTTATAATGTTTGTTGTTGTTGTTTTTTTTTTTTTTTTTTCTTTCTCTGTAGCCCCAGCTGGCCTGGAACTCCCTGTGTAGACCAGACTGACCTTGAACCCACAGAGAACTCCTGCCTCTGCCAAGTGCTGGGACTAAAGGTGTGCGCCACCACGCCTGGCCCATAATGTTGGCTTTCATATTATGTTTCTTCAGGTTTAAATTCTGGGTGATCACCATTTTTAAAGATCAATAACCCCCTTTTGGGGGGTTGAACTAGAGTCTCATATATGTCAGGCAAAGCACTGTATCACTGAGCTATATTCCCAGCTCTTTTTCTGCTGTTTATTTTGAGATGGTCTCAGTAAGTTACCCAAGCTGACCTTAAACTTGTTTTGTAGCCCAGGTAGACCTTGAATTTACATCCATCTGCCTCAGCCTCTCAACTAGCTGGGACTGAAGGCCTCTGCCACTAGGCCAGGCTCCATTTTAAGAATATGTTTGTTTTCACAGATAACTTGAATATAAGAGATAGAAGTATTTTGTTTCTATGGAATGTACTCTGTGGAGAGGAAGGAGCTGGGGAGAAATCCTTTCTCTGCGTGTATTTCTGGGTTCTCATTTAACTGACAACCCAGAAAGGAAAACGTTTGACTATCTTTTAGTTTAGACCTTAGTTCCACAGCACCTCAAGCATCTAAGTGGACTTCATGTTTAACAGAATAAATAATAATCTCTGTATTAGAACAAATAATTCACTTTTCAAAATATGTGTATGTACAGATTTGTGTAAATAATAACCCTGGTTTAGTATCAATGTGTGATATTAAAATGCTTATCATTTTGTTGATTAAAAGTTTGATTTAATTTTTTAAAATGAAGGCTAAAATAAATATATACTTGCTCATACTTAACAATAGTTCCATTGTACAAAACAGAACAAAGATTATTTTCAAGTGGCCTCAGGTGAAATCTAATGGGAAACAATTTCAAATTGGACTGAATTCACTGCTAAAAAGAATGTGTCTCAGATAAACATCTGATCTAAGTTATAGTACTTTGTACTGCTCTTTTTGTGATTAGGTTTTTTCTTGGTGGCTAGATGAAATAGGACCCTATTATATTGTCTTTAATGTGGATTTTATAAAAACACTTATTTGTAGGTTATTTTGATTTATGAGTCTACAGCAGCCTTTTCTTATTATGGAATGGTAATATTATTTGTAAAGTGTTCTCTATAAAGTAGATATTTAATTTGACATCAAATGTTTATAGAATAAGTATACTTTAAAATAAAAGATTTGTTGCTTTTTAAGTTTCTTATTAAACCTGAACTTTTCTTACAGGAGAGCTCTGATCTCCCCGTTGCTCTGCTTTTGGCTCAGCATAAAGATAGATCTACACAACTGGAAATGCAGCTGGAGAAACCTAAGTCTATGAAACCAGTGACATTTTCCACAGGCATTAAAATGGTAAGCTTTATTGTAATTAGTTTTTGAAAGATATTTTTTAGGACTATGTTTTTAATTCTGTATTGATTTTTCCAGTACCCAAATGGTTTAGGTGTTTAAGAACAGTATATCTAGGTAAGATATCTGGAAATATGGTTCTGTATAGTATAAAGTAATACTTTTCAAAGTATACAATGAGTTTTGTTCAGTATGATACTAGTTTTGTGTGGTGGTGGTGGTAGTGGTTAGGTTTGTGTGTGTTGCTGGGTGTGGAATCCAGGCCCTTGTACATGCTAGGCAAGTGTTCTACCATTGAGCTACACCCTAGGTCCTGATTTTATTTTATAAACTTGTAGTTGTAGGAAAATATTTCTTAAAAGAAAAGTGCTTAAGTAGCATGAGAAATATTGGACAGTTGTTAGCTGCAGTGTGGATGCTGGGAACCCAACCCTGGTCCTCTGCATGAGTGTCCAGTGCCCTTAACCACTGAACCATTTCTCAAGCCTTTGCTCTGTATTAATTTCTATGTCCTTGCAGACAGTTCTTTTCCACATAAATATATATATGTATTTTAATATTTTAGACCATTGTCTAGACTTTAAGAATGGTGTAATTTGAATTAAAAAATTATCCTATCTGGGAACCCAACCCTGGTCCTCTGCATGAGTGTCCAGTGCCCTTAACCACTGAACCATTTCTCAAGCCTTTGCTCTGTATTAATTTCTATGTCCTTGCAGACAGTTCTTTTCCACATAAATATATATATGTATTTTAATATTTTAGACCATTGTCTAGACTTTAAGAATGGTGTAATTTGAATTAAAAAATTATCCTATCTAAGCCAGGGGCTCCTCCCAACCCCATGGGACCCCTGAGGAACAAATCCTCTAACGACCTCAAGAGTAAAAACAAATCAGTTTATCTGGTCCAATTGTATGTCCTTAAACACCCAAAAGGGAAGTATAACCAAAGATTAAAGGGGCCAACATAATATCATAAGAGCATACATGTACAAAACTAAAAGTGACTCGACAAACAACAAAGCCAGACAGGCGATACCTTCAGTCAAGTTGTTGGCCAGGATAGATAAAGGCTCTTCCAGACAGTAACCCAACATACTACTGGAAAAATGAACAGCAGACCCCAATTCTATACAAAGGAATACTGACAATGGATTGCAGTAGATGAGGAACAGCTGACCCTCCTGGAACAAGGACCTCTGGCTGACTAGATTTACCAGAAGGGCAGA
>NW_008343385.1:681554-685500 GCF_000622305.1 Nannospalax galili | reverse complement strand
AAGAAGGCTTTTTAAAAAAAAAAAAAAAAAAAAAAAACAAGTGTCTTCTTGGGGTCCCTCAGGTTGAGGTGGGGAATGAGAGGAAATCATTCTGGAGGAACGCAAGGGAAAATGGCTTTAGATACTTGGGTGACGATAGAATTTATTCTCATAATTGTTTTAATAGCTTTTGTATAATCCTCATCGCTATTATGAGATATAAAATGTATTTATCAAATCTGTAATCATTATGCCAAAAAATCTGAATTACTGTAATGTTTTGCATATTGTTAAAACTGTAACTTTAATTGTAAAAAAAAAAAAGAAAAAAAATTATCCTATCCATTCAAAAGTAGGGATATGTCTATGAAGTTCTTTTTGTTGTTTAAGCACATTATAGTTATTATTTATATTAAAATTTTTATGCATTTATTTATTTTGGGTGTTCATATGTATGTGTATGGGTGTGCATGTCAGGGTGCATGTGTGGAGGCCAGAGGACAACTTCTGGGATTTGATTCTCTCTTTCCATCTTGTGACCAACATAGTGCCTGGGAGTTAGTAAGCTCTGGTATGGGCTTGTAATCCCAGTGCTGGATAGCCAGAAACAGATGAATCTCTAGCTGATGGTTCACCAGCTTAACAAAGTGAGCCTCAGGTCAAGGAGAGACCCCAGCTCAAAAAAATCAAGTTAGATGCTCCTGAAGAATGATGCCCAAGGCTGTCTACCGTCTTCCACATGCACATGGTGCACACACACCTGTACCCACACCAAATAATCTAATGTGTTGTTAAGGAGCCATAAAATTAGCAGTAATAGAATAGTATAAAATAGGGCTGGCTGAGCATGCATGAAGCCCTGGTTTAATCTCTAGCATTACAGAACCAGGCTTCATGATGCACACCAGCAATTCTAACACTTGGGAGGTAGAGGCGGGAGAATCAGAAGTTCAAGGTCATCCTCAGTTTTGTAGTGAGTTTGAGGCTAACCTAGGTTTATGAGATCTTGTCTCAAAAATGAAATAAAAACAAAAAATATGGAATAGTTTTGCCATTGTTCAAGTTCAGAGTTTTAGTGAAATGAGAAGACAATGTTAAATTATTTAATATAGTTTCTTCCTCATCTCTTAGAAAATATTTTGAATAATTCTTTGAGGTGAACTCTAGAAACAGTGCAATCACTTTTAACCAAAGTGTACTTTGCTAATATTGTATGGTCAGATTCTCTAATAAAGTGTCTAAGAACTTGGAGAATTAGTAGTTCAATTTTCCCAGCTTTTCCCCTGGCATTTAAAAACTTAAGAAGATGGAGTTTGCAGCTTTTTTGGTGATATTTATCATTGTAGGTATCTCAAAGTTTTTTCTGCTGGGCGTGGTGGCACATGCCTTTAATCCCAGCAGCCTGTAGGCAGAGGCTGGTGGATCTCTGTGAGTTCAAGGCCAGCCTGGTCTACATAGTGAGTTCCAGGCCAGCTGGGGCTACAGGGAGACCCTGTCTCAAAAAGACCAAAAGAAGTTGCTCTTAATGACATGCAGTATGGAGGTGGCAGAGGTTAGCTGAAAAGACTCATCTTTTCAGATGCTTAAGTGACACAGTGTAGCCACACCCCTCAGAAATGTGTCTAACCCCTGTGGTCAACTGAGCATAATGAGTATTCAAGAATGAATGTCTCAAAATGTCAGCAAATGCATTTCTAATCAGAGATAGTGCTCTAATTGTAAAACATGCAGACTGTTTCTAATTACCTTTTTACATATGATAAAATACTGCCTTAGTTTCAGCAACAACTATATAGTAGTTGCTATTTTCTAGATATTTTCCTTTTATAATATTTATAATTAGATATGACTGAGTCTAAATAGAAGACATAAAGACCCATCTTAGCTTTTTGGCAAGTTAAATTTTTATAGCAATTTGAATATTTCAATGATGGCTCTTTCAAAATTTATCTTGACTTCGCCTACTTCTCTCCTTCTTTGCTGTTCTTGGCTAGTTGCTGTCACTTCTGTCTTGGACTACTACTATAACTTCCTATCTGATCACTCTCTTCTTCTGAGCATCCTACAGTCTGGGTGGTTCCCCAAATTAATATGTGATAATAAATAAACAACATTGAAAAACTGAGTCCCTAACTTCATTGCCTAATATTTTGTTGTCTCTCCAATTTCACTTAGAACAAAAGGTAGAATGTTTACCACCCACTATTCTCATTTTTAAGAAAGTGACATTTGTTCTAAGTTTATGATGCAAAAAAATCCCAGCAGAGAAAATAGCAATGACAAAAAGGCTATGGGAAGAAATGGCCTGTTCTAGAAACAAAGGACACCATTCAGAGAATGCTTCCCCTGCTCTATGTACTCAGTATACTTAATTCACTTGGCTTTTCTAGTGATTTTTTTTTTATTTTATTTGTTGAAACAGCATCTTATGTAGCCCAAGCTGACTTTGTACTCTCTTTGTAGTGGAGAATTATCTTGAACTGATCCTTCTATCTCTATCTCCCAAGTGCTTTGTACAGGAGTGGACCATCATACCATACCATACCATACTGAATTTTTTTTTTTTTTGTCTTTTTGAGACAGGGTCTCCCTGAAGTCCCAGCTGACCTGAACTCACTATGTAGACCAGGCTGGCCTTGAACTCACAATGATCCGCCTACCTCTGCCTCCCGAGTGCTGGGATTAAAAGCGTGCGCCACCCACCATGCCTGGCTCATACTGAATTTTTAAAAATTAAATTTTATTTTATTTTATTTTATTTTATTTTATATGTATGAGTATTTTGCCTACATGTGTGTAAGTGTACCTGTGTTATGAAATGCCTGTGGTGGCCAGAAACAGGTGCTGGATCCCCTGGAGTTACAGACAGTTGTTAGCTGCCAGGTGGGTGCTGGAAACCGAACCCAGGTCCTACAAGAGCAACCAGTGGGCTCTTAATCAATGAACCATTTCTTCAACCTCCACATAGAATTTTTGATGGTTGTGTCTATAAAGTATCTTTCTTGCACCCACAGCCCCCTGCATTATTTTATGCTTTTAAACTCTAAAATGTATATCATTATTAGTTATTTTATAGATTCGTTTTCAAATGTTTATCTCTGTATTTAGAATATAAACGGTGTGATCCTAGAACAAAGTTTGTCTCTAGCAGACTATGGTAGACTTCCATGAAATGTTCTTGGATGAGTGAAGGAGAGATAGGTTATGCTCATATTAATGCAGTCTAAGACCTGGAAGTCTTTGAAGTATCTGTGCCTTTGTGGTATACTGTGCTTGGGGTTTCCTAACTGCCTATGAAAATGCTTGACAGTAGTTTATGAGTCTGGTTTCATGAGGCCTTCGAGTGGCATTTAATTGTTTCCTCAGATGTCCTCATTTTGTATATGCTTTTGTTATGTACTTTAGCTCCTCTTGGTGTTGTAGGTGATTGTTTTCCATTTGTCTCTGTTTAGATGAGCGTCCCTGAGGATAGAATGTATTCTAGGGCAGAATTTTATGGTCTTGTTTGTTTGTCTTTTTGTGTTTGCTTTCTGAGATGGTACTGCTGTTATAGCTCAGCCTGGCCTGGAACTCATTACAAAATGCAGTCTGGTTTTGAACTTGCTGGCTTCAGCCTCTGTTTCCTGAGTGTTGGGATTACAGATGTGAGCTATCATGTCTGTCTAGGTAGGCATAGAACTTACTAGGTAACCCAGGCTAATATCAAAGGCGTAATCCTCCTCTTCTGGCCTCATGAGTGATGGGAGATTCCAGATGTGCGCCAGCACAGTCATCCTTATGTGCTGTAATGGGGCCTAGCAAACACATGAGGGGGTATGCCTAAAGATTTTAAACATAAATTACCGTTCTCTGTTTTGTCCTAAGTTGAAGGCATTCTGCTATGCTCTTAAGAGATTTTGAACACTTTCTGTAGCCAAAGTAAAAAATTAGAGTGCTGCTGGGTGTGGTGGTTCACGCCTTTAGTCGC
>NW_008343385.1:675915-680627 GCF_000622305.1 Nannospalax galili | reverse complement strand
TAAATAAATATTTTTAAAATAATCTAGACAGTAGCTTGGCCCTTCATGCATGGCCTTTTGTTTACCCTTTGAAAGTCTCTGGCATTTTTCTCCCCACACATAGTCATGTTTTAAAACTTCTTGGTTTTATGTCTCTGTGCTTTCATGTTTAAAACTTCTTAGTCTTGCTGGGTGTGGTGGTGCATGCCTTTAATTGCAGCACTTGGGAGGCAGAGGCAGGTGGATCTCTGTGTGTTCAAGGCCAACCTGTTCTACATAGTGAGTTCCAAGCCAGCTGTGACTACAGGGAGACCCTGTCTCAAAAAGGCCAAAAAAAGAGAGATAGTGATATAATTATTTTCATAGAGACACCTAATCCAATCACCATTTTCACGTCGCATTATTAGTAAGAATTGCAGGTCATGCCTCTCCTCCTTTTCTGTGTTCTTACCACTCTGGCATTACCTCTGGTCAGTGTAGTTCATACAAGCTCCTGGAGGACCTCCTAGGTAGTCTTAGTGCTTTTCTTTTGGTTTAAATGGAGGCATCACCAGACTAGCATTCTTCTTTGAACATAAGAGTAGTTTTTAGTAACCTTTCTTCATTTTGGAATGTTCTGCTCATTTAAAGATAGAATTGAGTCAGCCCTTCGTGTCCATGGGTTATACATTCATGGATTCAACCAACCTCAGATAAAAAATTCTTTTTTTAAAATTAAGGTTTTATTTGTTTTTATTTTATGTGTATGAGTGTTTTACCTGCATGCAGGTATGGACACCTAGTGTCAGCAGAGGCCAGAAGAGGGTGTCAGATCTCCTGTAACTGGAGCTACAGAAGGTTGTATGCTGCCATGTGTGTGCTGGGAACTCCAGTCTTCTGCATGAGCAAGTGCCCTTAACCACTGAGCCATCTCCCCAGTCGCTCAGATAAAAATTCTTTAGTATAAAACTGGGTATGGATAGGACAATAGAATCTTTTTATTATTATTCTCTAAATAATGTAAATATGGCATTGATATCATATTAGGTACTACAAGCGTGCTAAATATATTACTTACTTCATTACTGTGATCAATACCTGAGAAGAAGCAACCTAAGAGAGAAGAGTTTTACTTTAGCTCGTGGGCTGAGTGCAGATAGTCCATCATGGTAGGGAAGGCACAGCAGCAGGCAGCTCCATGGTGGCATGAGTGTGTAGCAGCTGTTTGTTCATGTATCAGCACAGCAACACAGAGAGATGAACCAGAAGTGGGGCCATATACCCTCTGGCTTGCTCCCCAGGGACCCAGTTCCTCCGGCCAAGCTCCACCTTCCAAAGTTCCTTCAGCCTCCCAAAATAGTACCACCAGCTGGGAACTAAGTGTTCAAACACATGAGCCTGTAGGGGACATTTCACATCCTAACCGTAACACTAGAAATGATTCAAAGCATTTTGGAAGATGTTCAGGTTAAACGCAAATGCTATACCATTTTATTCTATTTTTATTTTTTTGATTAAGTTTGTTCTTTGACAGTTTCATACATGTATATGATGTATTCTGATTACTCTCCCCCAGCTCGGCCATATCTCCCTTCTATCCTTATCAACCTGACCCCCACCAGTCCCTTTCCCAGGTTCATAACTTCTGATTTTGTTTTATGATTCATTTTGTTTAAATCAGAGCCATCTGTGTGACCATTGGATTGGAACTGTCCATTGGAGCCTAATGGGTCACCAGTAGGTACACAACTGAAGGCAGTGACTCCCTCACCTCCCTGAATCTGTCAGGAGCAAATAGTTCAGCAGTGAGGGGTCCCAGTAAGGGATAGGGCCTGTGAGCCCCTCCTCCATCCTTGCCTGTCTACAGGCTCATTCTTGTGCAGACTCAGGGCAGGAAACCACAGCCACTGTGAGTTTGTGATTGCGGTGGCTGTGTCTTGCCCAAAAGATGGCATTTTCTTCTTCCTGTTTTCCAGCTGGTACATTCTTTGTGCCTCTTCTTCTACAATGTTCCCCGAGCCTTCGAGGGAATGGCATGAATGTCTTTTTTAGGGCTAAGCACTCATCCATCACTTAATTCTCAGCAAAATGTGTAATTGTGAGTCTCTGAATTCACCACTATTCACTGGAAGGAAAGATATACCATTGTATTTTAAGGGACTTGAATATCCTTGGATTTTGATATCTTCTGGGGCATGAAATCAGTAACCCACTGATACGAAAATACAACTGTATTTGGAAAAGCCAGCTTTAAATTTTTTTGAAGATCATTGATTACCAAATTCACTAAAATAACCATGAGTTGAGGAAAATAGTTTGCCTTTCCCAATATCTTTTCTTGAGATGATGAGGAAATATAGCCACTGTGGTAAAGTTGCCTCAGCAGCACGCCTTGGCATGATGATCAGAAGTCTCCGCCTCAGCTCTGCAGGCAGCAGTTTTAACAAACTTCCCTACTGTGTGTGCCCTTTAAGGAAAGAGTTGAATGTTTAACAGGTAGATCTTAAACCCTGGCTTTAGTAAACAATGTTGAAGACTGACAGAGGTATCAAATTCTAGAACTGAGAATTCATTCCTTGTGAGCACTGTTCCTGGATGCCCATTGCAGTTTGTTAGTAGAGATGCCCACTTTTTAACTGATTAGTTTTGGGGTGGGGATTAAGAATAAGAATATACTACATAACCTCTTTCACTTGAAGATCCATCTTACTTTGAGTTTGTTTTTAATCATGCTTAACATTTTGCTACAAGGCACACTGGAGAGAAAATAACTTATTTTTGTCTTTATGGTGCCTTGATGTTCTTCCAAATGTTTTTCCCTGAATGATATTTAAGATTTATGTTTTATCTTTTCTATCATTTGTGCATATTACATTTTGTAACTATGATGTACTGTCATGCAATTATCAGGAAAAATACCTTTAAAATATAAACTGCCAAGCTTTGAATTTTTTGTTACAGTTAATTATTTGTTTATTTACTTACATACGTATGTATATATTCATGTGAAGTCATGTGTGCCACAGTTTGCATGTGGTGGTCAGAGGACAACTTGCAGGAACTGGTTCTCTCCCTATGTGAGTTTGGGTTATGGAAATCAGATTGTCAGCCATGGTGACTAATACCTTTACTTACTGGCCCCCAAACACCAAGATTT
Source organism: Nannospalax galili (assembly GCF_000622305.1). Lineage (NCBI taxonomy): Eukaryota > Metazoa > Chordata > Mammalia > Rodentia > Spalacidae > Nannospalax > Nannospalax galili. The sequence goes on along the minus strand of NW_008343385.1, from coordinate 677,512 downwards.
GATCTGTAAATAAATATATATTTTTTCTTTTACCTTTCATGAATCTCTTCATTTTTGCTTCAACTCTTGTCCAGCTTTTTTACACTTAAATTAAAAAAATTTTTTTCTGTGTGTTATTTTGTTTATATGTATATATGTGCACCATGTGCATGCAGTGCCCACCAAGGCCAGAAGACAGTGTTGGATCCCTTGAACAGTTATGGGCAGTTGTTAGTTACCATGAAGGTTCTGGGAACCAAACCTGGATTCTCTGGAAGAGTAGGAAGTACTCTAAACCTCTGGACCATATTGCCAGCCTCTCATTTTAAACTCTTAAAATTGCCTGTTTCAGGGCTGGAGAGGTGGCTCAGCTGTTAAGAGCACTGGCTGTTCTTGCAGAACACTTGGGTTAGGGTCCTAGCAACCACAGTGGCAACTACCAACCAGCTGTAACTCCAGTTCCAGGGGATCTGATGCCTTCTTCTGACCTCCATGGACATTGCATGAATGGGTGCTCTTACATGCATGCAGGCAAAAAACTCATACACATGAAATAAAAATAAATAAATACAGTTAAAAATGCCTACTTCATGGGTGGAATGCACACTAGGTATTGGATTATAAATATCTTGAGAGCAGACACTTCATATTTTAGCTTAGTTTTATATAACCATGAGTATATAGTACTTGAATATCAAGTATTCATAATCAGTTTTAAATGTACAAACATAGACTGCATTAACACATCCTCATGTACTGTAAAGAGAAAGAGTACTCATTAAGGAGTAGTGGTTAAACTTTTGAGTTAAGACATGACAGAATAAGGAAAGAAAATGGACATGGGTGGGGCATGGTGCCATCCTCCTCAAAATTCTACTGTGCTGCTTCTTGTAGTTAGCCCTATCTCCCAGCTACCGCCAATTGGTGATAGGCAATCTAGCTTTGTGGTTTGGACTTTCCTCCGCTTTGAAATGGCAGTTGTGTGACCTTTTAGACCTAGTAGTGTTAACTTGTCAAAATGCACCTGAGATTCATTCATGCTGCTGCTTCTTTTGCTGAGAAATGTACCATTGTATGCATATACTAGTTCCTTTATTCATTGGTTAAAGAACATTTGGGTTGCTTTTAGTAGTTTTATGATTGTGAGTAAAGCTACTATAGGTTTAGAGTCCTACATCCAAAATGCTTAGGAACACAATTGATTTAGACTTCAGAGTCTCAAATTTCTTGAGCATCATAGTTCTCAAAAAGTTTTAGATTTTGGAGCATTTCAGGTCTTGACTTTTTGGATTAGGGATGCTCTACTTTATGAACAGTTGTATAGCGTGTGTTTATTTGTGCATACATTTTCATCTCTCTTGGCTAAATACTAAGAGGAGAATTGCAGAGCTATATGATAAGGATATACTTAGCTCTGCAAGAATCTTCCCAGTTGTTTTGCAAAGTGTGCCACTACGCCTGGCTGTCACATGTATCTTGCATTTACAAGAACAACTGCACAATTTTGCAAGTTTTTCAGTTTTTAAAAATAAACTAAAGGTGAATATAGTCAGCCTATCTGGAGGTCTTTATTTTAGGAGGGTCAGCTGTTCCTCATCTAGCAGCAATCAGTTGTCAA
>NW_008343385.1:657331-675648 GCF_000622305.1 Nannospalax galili | reverse complement strand
TTTGAGGATCTGTTCCTCAGGGGTCACATGGGCTTGGGAGGAGCCCCTGGCTCCTTTCTTTTAAAAGTTCTGCCTATGTGAAGGTAAGTCAAAGGTCCTGCTTGACTATGGTTGGCTTCGCTTGGAAGCATGGAGGAAATGATTCCTCTGTGTTGACCCTCCTCTTTGTAGATTGGACACTGGTTCAATTTTTTAATATTTTTACTAATGAATTTTTGTGTCTATATTCATGAGGTGTACCTGTTGCCCCCTTAGAGCTTTAACCTCTATAATTGTGTCACGTTTTAGGGTTTAGCAAAAACAATTTAAAATTTTCATTGTATTTACAAAGACATAGCATAAATACATCTTATCTGAGTGCCTTTTCCCTCAAGCTTTCATAGTTGTGTGATTGAGTAATATTTCTTTAAGAAGGGACTACTTAAACACCTTTAGTAGTGAGAAATGGCAATGTCATGCTGTTTTTTTTTTAGCATATGATGTTTTAGTTCATATTTTGAAAGCATTTTGTGCTATTGCTTTAATTCTTTTTCTTCCTGCCTTATAGGATTTCATACTCATATACCCGTATTTTCTATATACAGATCAAACTTATCATCATGTATAAGAATGAATAAAAGTGGGGCTTGATAGCTCAGTTGTTAAGAGCACTGACTGCTTTTACAGAGGACCCAGGTTTGGTTCCCAGCACCCACATGGTGGCTAACAACTGTCTGTAATTCCAGTTTCAAGGGAATCCTTCTTCTGACCTCTTTAGGCATTGCACAACACAGGTGCACTTACACACATGCAGGCAAAACACTCATACACATTAAAAAATAATGGGTAAAAGTAAGATTGATAGTAATCGAAAGTATTAGGTTTTTTTGAGGTCTATATGATCTTAAATATTTTCTTTCAAATGAATACTGAATGATAATCTTTAACACTAATAAGAGCTACTATAGTGTAACACTAATAAGAGCTACTATAGTGTATTTAGTATTGGCATTAAGAAATGCATACTCTTGGGACTGGTGAGATGGCTCAGCAGTTAAGAAAACTGGCTTCTCTTGCAGAGGACCCAGGTTTGATTCCCAGCACCCACATGGTGGCTAACAGCCACTCATAACTCCAGTTCTAGGGGAATCTGATGCTCTCTTCTGACCTCTGAGGGCATTGCGTGACATGGGTGCACTTACATACATGCAGGCAATTCACTCAGACACATAAAATAAAAATAATAAAATATTAAAAAAAGAAATGCATACTCTTCAGGAGTTTATGTTGATAACTATTCTTGCCAAGTACTATCTAGAACTACAGTTCCCAGCAGGATATCTTACTCTGGTGCCTTATTCTTTTAAGAGTGTTAATGTGAGCAGTCGACTCACAGTAAGAGAGTAGGTACAAGAAAGACTAGTTGGATTGGGAAAAAAAGAGAGTGAGTTGGAGAGACAGACAAAAAAACAGATGGAAGGGAAATAAATAATAAATTTCTCCAGCATTATTTGTTTTGTATAGTTTTCTTTTTAAGCACATGGAAATACTTTGCACATTTGAGAATTATTGACCTCTTACGTGCTGTTTTGGGGAAACAGCAAATCATTCATATGATATAATTACATTATTTTATTGAAACCTTTCACTTTTGAGGCTTCCTTTATCATAAAATAGCAGTTTCTTTCAAATAACATTTTGGTACTATATTCAGAGTATCAAGACATAAATTTAAGTTGGATGGTGCAGTTAATGTAAATGAATGACAGATTCATTCTTATGACCTTGTTACTCATGGTCCTATGTTCTGCTATGAAATGAATGTTACTAATGGGAAGAGACTTTAATATACACCTAAAATCAATATAGGGAGGTGTTTGGAAGTTCCTGTCTTCCTGGATTTCTTACATATCGATAATTACACAAATATGTTTTAAGACTAAAGAGTGTGTTAAAGTATCAAATACAGTTCCATGTATATATGCAATATAGGCATTATTAATCACCCTTTTCCTTTGTGATATGTTCACAAAGCACAAGATACAGTGAAAGTGAGAGTATAAGCCTTTAGATTCTTAATTTAATCTTTTCTTCAGTTTATCAGAGTATCTCTTGAGTTAAACCTATAAAGTTGGAGAGAGATCAGGAAAGATTGAATCCGGGAAGTAATGTTATGCCTTTAACCACCTAGATCATCCGTGGTAGTAGCTCCTGCACAGCCGTAGTAGTATATGCTTAGTTCTTTTGAATGAAGATTATTGGAGTTGATAGGGCTCTGGAAAATGTTTTAACTTCCATATTACTAATTTTGGTTTTAGAAATTATATCCATAGACTCAGTTGCCTCTTTCAGATACAGCCTCTTATTCTTGAAATGGTGAATGATGTTGCATTCTTTTCTTTGCTATTTCTAGTTCTAGCAAAGTTCCACTACCTTTTTATCAAAGTGATGCAACTTTCTTTGTGTTCTATGTGATAGTGAGTTGTACTTTTCTCAAAGGCGCATTTGAGTTGAGATTAGAAAGTAGTGGAGAATAATTATAGTCTCCTTTTATTCTAATTGTATGACACAAGCAGGAACACACCCCCCACCCCCACAATTCTAGAAGAAGACATTGTGATGGCCATAAAGGGCTTCACTGTCAAACTGGATGGGTTAAAATTCTGGTTCTGTGAGTGAATGCTTGTGGTCTTTATTCATGAGAATAAAATAACATAATGAAGTGTTTAGAAAAGATCCTTTAAATGGCCTTAGATGTTGTCAGTTGCAAAGGTAAATTGTTTCTCATATGTTATCTATCAGCTCTTCCATTAAAGAAAATGACAAAAATATTTGAGTATGAGTGTTTTGCCTGTATGTATGTAAGTGCACCTATGCATGCAGTGCCGTCGAAGGCCAAAAAAGTGAGTTGGATTCCCCGGAACTGGAGTTATGGTTGGTTGTTAGCCACCATGTGGGTGCTGGAAACTGAACCTTGTAAGTGAAGCCAGTGTGCTTAACCACTGAGCCCTCTCTCTAGCCCCAACTTTTTTCTTTTACACGCTTTCACTGTGTAGCTCTGACTGGCCTAAAACTTGCTTTATAGGGCAGGCTGGCTTCAAACTCACAGAAGTCTTCCTGCCCTTGGCTTCTCTGTACTGAGATTAAAGGTGTTTGCCATTATATTTGGCAAAGATTAACCTTTTAAAAACTAAAGAAATTAACAGCAAAGAAGTCAAAGCAAGAGAGTAGGTGAGAAACTCCAATCATAAGATAAACCTTAGCATTTGATATAGAATCTGCCAGAATTTTAAATCCTTAAAAGAAAAAGAAACATTTATCCTAAGTTGTAAATAGACTAGCAAAATAATTGCATAATATGTTATAAACTATTAATGAGTTTGTAAGTCATTAAAAGGATGATATAAATAATAATCACACTTTATAAATAATAGAAATCCTAAAAGTAATTCTATTCTTTTTTCATATTTGTGGAAATTTTTATTAAGTAGATAAATTGTCTGGTTAAATACATAATAAAACAAACATTGGTTTGGCCTTCCATTGGAGCTACTGAAAGCAGAAAACAAGAATGCAAAGTATGTCAAAACCTTGGATGAACTCACAGTTAAAGAGACAGTGGTATTTTGATTGAAACACTGTAGTCAGAGAAGCTGCTGAAGTATTTGTGCTTTGTATCACAATGGTGGTTGAAGTCAATACAGGGACACCTTTTTCTGATGTAAGAGTCATGTCTCGGGAAACAGGAAATCTAGGTCAGTTTCTGTGACTGTGGTTTGTGTTTGTGTGCCTTATTAGACATGTAGAGAATTGAGTCTGTGTCCCATAGATTTTTGTCTTTATTTAAGGTTTTTTGTTTTGTTTTGTTTTTATTTTATTTTTTTGGTTGGTTGGTTGGTTTTTGTTGTTGTTTTGTTTTTTTAATAGACAGGTGCTCTTTGACTGCCAGGCCCTTATGTGTACTTTAGTAGATTTTGTTTGGAATTAAGATGAATCTACAGACTATATTCATGATTTGTTGGAAAGATCCGAGTATTTGGCCATGGGCAAGGATATTGAAGAGAGGACTGAAATATCCAGGAGTCAGTAAGTTTGTCTAATTTTGGGATTCTTTGAATTTCATTATTTATAGACACTCATTATTAACCCAGAACTTTAAAAAAATATTTTATTATTTTTATTTTATGTGTATGAGTGTAACACCTGCATGTAGGCAGGTGTACCAATATTGTACAGTGCCTGAGGAGGCAGAAGAGGGTATCACATCCTGTGGAACTGGAGTTACTTATTGATGGCTGTTAGCCGCCATGTAGGTTCTGGGAATTGAACCCAGGTCTTCTGCAAGAGCGCCGGTGCTCTTACCCACTGAGCCATCTCTCCAGCCCCAAACCCAGGACTTTTGTACTCTTTCCAGTCCTTATCATCTGATGCTTCTCTAAGTCTTTGTGAAGAAATGCTAGTGCTCATTGAACATTATTTTTTAATTTTTTAATAGGAAATTATAGGGATAAAAATTGTAATGATAAGCCGAATGTGGTGGCACACACTTTTAATCCCAGCACTTAGGAGGCAGAGGCAGGTGGATCTCTCTGTGTTTGTGGGCAGCCTGATCTACATAGCAAGTTCCAGGCCAGCTGGGGCTATGGAGAGACCCTGTCTCGAAAAGACAAAAAAAAAAAAAAAAGTTATAATCTGTTAACACTAAGATCTACAAATACTAAGCAAGACATAAAATATGTAACTAATTCATAGTCTTTTAAAGGTAACTATTTTGCTAAAGAAAAAAACTGTTTTACATATACCTTTTAAAATAGCAATAATGTTTTAATAAAAACCAGATGGTTTACTAAGGAAAATCATGCAATTCAGTTTCTCTCCTCCCCCTAACACCTTAAGGAAGCCAGGAAGTTCTTTGTGGTAGGTGCAGGTTGGTGACAAGATCAGGGAGCACAATGGGATTCATAGTAGCTTGAAGGGAGTGTTTCTAATTAGAAATTTAGTGGTATTGTATTGTGGGGACACATAATACTGGGGAAAGGAACTAGGTGTTAGATAAGAATACAAAAGACAAAATGAAAAAAAGCTAAAATTGAAGACTTTCAAGTTTTTGCCTAAAGGCCAGCCTGGCTCCCAGGAAAGAGAAAATTAAATTTTTCTTTGTTTCCCTTCCTGCATTGTTCCCAGAGCCCAAGATTAATTTGAGATAATTAATGTACTTTATATGTTGTCATTCTGGGATTGTACCATCATTTAGAACATTCTTTTTATAGGAAAATGTTTGCATTTTAGCTTAATTATAAACGGATTTCTTCCCTGCTTTTTGCATTTTCTTTGGACAGGGTTTTGCTACATAGCTCAGACTGTCCACAAAAGTTTGCATTATAGGCCTGCATCACCATGACCAGCACTACCATGCTCAGCATCACCATCCCCAGTATCACCATACCCAGGTCTACCATGCCCAGTACCATCATGCCTAGCACCAACATGCTCAGGACCACCATGCTCAGCTACAAGCAGAGTTTTTTTTTTTTTTTTTTTCAGTTTTTAAAGGTTGCCTTTGACAGGTTGATTATTACTAGTGATTTTATTTGGTGTTATATTAAATGACAGTGGAGGTGGTATAGAATGCTTCTCCCAATCATGATGTGTATGACAATGAGCAATAGTAATAGTGAGCAGCATTTTGTAAGCACTTTGACTCTACTGTATCCTTTATATTTTATTTAATCTCTTAAATATATTTATAAGCACAACTGAGACTTAAAAAAAAAAAAAAACTTGGGGGCTGGAAAAGACTCAGATCCTAGCACCCATGCCAAGCAGCTCACAACTGTCTATAACTCCAGTTCCAGGTGATCCTACACCCCCTTTGACCTACTCAGGGCACCTACCCAAACAGCATACACTCACACAGACACATACACACATATGCATAAATAAAAATAAAAAAATAAATCTTAATAAAAAACCTTGTTCAATGTAAAGCTATGAGTTGGCCTTTTAGACTTTAGAACCCATGATATTTGTGCATGTGTGTATTGTGTGTGCGGGTACATTCACCTATGTATGTACATGTGGAGGTCAAAGATTGATTTATATCAGGTGCCCTCTATCCCTGTCTACCTCATATTTTGAGACAGTCTGTCAGTGAACCTGGAGCTTGATGTTTGGGGTAGACTGACTGACCAGAAGCTCCCAGGATCTACCTCGCTTCACTCTCCACCCTGTCAGCACTGACATTACAGTTTCCTCACTTCTGTGCCCAACTTTTTAATGTGTGCCCTGGGGATCCAAATTTAGGATCTCATACAAGTACAAGAAGTACTTTCTTTACTTACTGAGCCATCTCCTCAGCACAGTCTAGATTTTCAATATTGTATTGTCCTAAAAGCATGTATCACATAGGGTGTTAAAGGCATTGTGGACTGTATACTTGTTGTTACTGGAAAGAGTAACACGCGGTCCAAACTCTTAAACTCTTACATGCATTCCCTAGGTAGAGGTAGAAATAGTAGAGATAGAAACTATTTGAAATCGCCTTTCTAAGAATATAAATGATATACTAAAAATATGTTAAAATGTTAAACTTAATGACAGAAATTTCTTATTTAAATGAAGACAAAGTATATATAATGCTGATTAAGAATATGCCTGTTTTATTCACCATCAAACCCCCAATTCCTAAACATATGTCATTAGAGTTTTTTTAAACCAGAAAAATAGCTTAGTAGTTAATTATTTTAAAATTCATTTGGAAAAGGACTACATGCATTTTTTTCAGTTTGTATGCTTAATGTTAATGAAAAAAAATAGAATTCTTTTACAATAAGGAAATGCCCATTTGATTCAACATATTTTAGTGTCCTTAAAAGTTAAGCAATTAGCTGACAAGCTAGTTTGAACGGACTTTTAGGATAGAACACTTTTGAGGTTATATTAATTTCCTTGTTTTTAACTAGGTGATCCTTAGCAACTGCTGAAGAATTAATTTAAATAGTATGGTGATTCTTGTTATTAGAGATACTTCTTAAAACGCAGAAATTCTCCCTTCCCCTAGAGTATCAGACCTGTAGAACTGAGAAAGAAGCCTGCTGAGGCCACTTCAAACTATGAGAGTGGAAAGGGTTTTCAAAATGCCACAGGAGAGGCTGAATTAAAAGTAAAATTTGAAATAAGAAAACACAAAACAATGTGAAATTTTTTGAAGTGTTTTTAAAAGATCTATGAGTACTGTAAGGCAAAAAAAAATTCTTAAAGTATAGATCCTTAAAGACAGGTTTTTATTAATGATTTTATTGCTTTGACCTTGTAAAGACAGCAAGACAGATAGTTATTCTAAACACCAAGGATTGCAGTGTTATTGCTTTTGAATTCATGTTAGCAGACTAATATTTCCAACTTTTAGTACATATGCTTTATGTGCTAGTTTTTTCTAAGTGTAAAATGAATCTTGATAGGCCACACAATTAGTGACAAATAAGAAACTCTTTATGTAATTAAGAGAAGATCTGTTTATTTAAGAGCTCTCAAAGGTTGTAAAAGATTATATTTGGCTATATGTGAAGGATAAATGTTGTGAAATAATGCCCCTCAATTCCCCTTTTACAATAAATCTCAGCTGTGTGTTCAGCACAGGGCTCAGTGCCAAAAAGAACAGGTTCAACTTGTCTGTGAGGATTTGCACCACAGCAAACCCACAACTGCTTTATGGAGGTCATGGTGGAGGTCACTGGCATGTGCAATGGATAAAAGTAACTTTCAAAACACTGTGAAACACAGTGATGCCTGAGATTTCAGAACCAACTTTAGAACATTGAAAAGACAGATAAAGCATAAGAATAAACTTCAAGCACATTTTTACTTTATGCTTACTTTCAAATGGATTTAAAAATCATTTCTTTGGTACTTAGTGCCCAATAGTTTTAAAGATCTTCAGAATCATTTTTATCATAACCTCCCAGATTTAGAAGCAATGACTATTTTTATTTATTAGTTCTGAAAGAGTTCCAATAGGGTAGGGTAGCATGGTGTTCGAGCAAAGTATGCAGGGATAAGTGTTTGTTATGGGAGGGCAGGGGAGTGTGGATGAGCTCCAGGAAAAGGGCGGATGTGACAAGGAGGTGAACACCTGCACTGGCCCAGCTTCTCTTAAGCTTAGGTGCAGTGGGGTCAGCGGAGAAAATGCCATTTTATATTATGTAATAGAATTGTTTTCCCCAAATATCTCAGATTTGCTTATTTATTTAATTTCAATTTGTAGAAGAGACAATTTAGAAATAGCTTGTGGAGAGACAGTAAGATCCATGATTCCAGACAAGGAAGCTTTGAGTTTAAAGAATACCAGAAAATGATTGAACTAAATAAATAAGAAGATGCAGAGCTTACCTAAAGTTGTGTTTTAACTAAAGTTACCTTTTCTCTTTTTGGTAAATGTTTATTTTCAGTGGTGATTATAGCAAAAACAACAGGCGGCCATTACTATCAGTGTGGAGATTAATCAGTAATCTTCAGAATGTGTTTCTGCAAATGCATCTGATGGGCAGCAGCACCTGTTTTAGCAACTGGTCGAATGTTAGCACTTACTGATGTTCAAATATCAAGCTCTAAGTTTTAGACACACTTGAAAAATGTGCTTTTCCTTGCCTCTAGGGTAATATTGTACTATATGTACCTCTTTCAAATTTGTTTATTTATAAAAGGAAGACTATACAATAAAATTGTTTTTTCCCCTTGCATTAAAATAAAAAAACCTGAAACAAATGATGTGATAGTCTGTAAAAGGTCTCGCTGAAGCCCCAACTGGCCTGGAACTTGCTATGTAGGCCAGGCTGGCCTTGAACTCACAGAGATCTACCTGCCTCTGCCTCCTGAGTGCCGGGATCAAAGGTGTGCACCACCACACCCGGCTAATAGTCTATACTCTTGTATTTGTGGGACCATCACTTGTGCTCAGTGATCACATGCATAAATCTCAGAAGAAATCTCTGCAAAGGATTGTGATTTCTTTTCTTTTTCTTTTTTTTTTTTTTAATGTGTGAGTATATTGTCTACATGTATGTAAATGAACCCATGTCATGGAATGCCTGCAGAGGTCAGAAGAGGGTGTCAGATTCCCCTAGAACTGGAGTTAGGGACAGTTGTAAGTCTCCATGTGGGTGCTGGGAACTGAACCCGGGTCTTCTGCAAGAGCAGCCAGTGCTCTTAACCAGTGAGCCATCTCTCCAGCCCCAGGATTGTGATTTCCTATGCATTGCATTTGTAATTCGTACAAAAACACGAAGGAAAAGTGTAGTGAAATGAGGTTTGAAAATTGATTATTATAGTCAACTTTCTAGAAAGTAGCTTATTTCAACATTGCTAAGAATTCTTTTAGTTGAAATAGTCTTTCTGGTTTTTATTTCAAAGTGTATATAATTTACAGTGGTTGACAAGCCACTAATTTGTATGTTACCTGAAGAAGAAATTGATTTTGCTTGTTATGAAAAGACCAAACTTCTAAGAGAATATATATGAAAGATGAAGCTCATATCTCAGTTCAGATGAAATTTATATAAATCTAAATATTTTTCCAAAACTGTATTGTAAATATTTTGTACAAATTGATATTTAAACTATCTAGTATAACTTTCATCTAAAAATAACTTACATGTTAATGCATAAATAGGCATCTTATACTGTATGATTAATAGGTATCAATTCATATTAGTACATATAAATTTTACATATTGGTTGAAAGAAAGTAGGGTTTATTCTGGTGGTTACACCTTCACAGTGTCTACTATCTACTAAATATTTCTATACTGGTAAGTGCTTCGTACCTCTGGCAGTATAAGGTTTAAAACCTGGGTAGGGGTATTAGTTATTTGTCTTGCTGCTGTGATAAAATAACTGACAAAAGAAAGTTAAATAAGAAAGGGTTTACTTTGGCTTACAGTTCAGTGGGGACAGTCCATCAGAGCAGAAAGTATGGTGGCAGAAGGAGGCAGCTCATCACATTTCATCCACAGTCAGGAAGCAGAGAGCCATGAATACTTGTCCTTGGATCCTTTTCTTATTCAGCCCTGGACCACCAGCCACTTGAATGGGTCTTCTCACATCAGTTAATGCAATTCAGATGATCTCTCAGAGACATTCCTAGAGATTTGTTTCCACAGTGATTCTAAATCACATCAAATTGATAATCAAGATTAATCATCACAGTAAGTTACTTGGTCTTGGAGAGTTTAGGTTTCTTTCCTTATGAAATGGGTAAAATATATTTACCTCAAATGTATGTATGGTAGGTATTCAATAAATATATTTGTGGACTTTTAATGAAACCAGGCTGTTAATAGTCACATCCCACATCTGCAGGACAAATACGAAATTACAAGAGACAGGGAATCAGCATCCTAAAGATTCTTTTCTGCTATTTAAAGTAAGATATAATTGCAGAGTAGTTTTGTGGGGTATATTGGTGGTGTGAATGTGTATTTGGTTTGGGGAAGGCCAGTTGAGATGATTAAAGTGTTCACTTTATTTGCTCTTTCCTTTTAAATTTAAAAGAAGGCGTGTTAATTATTTTTCTCATTACTGTAACAAAATACCTGAGGAAAGAGATTTAAGGAAGGGTTTATTTTGGCTGATAGTTTGAGAGTATCATGTTGGGGAAGGCCTGGTGGTGAAAGCTGTGGTGGAAGGATCATGAAACAGTTCATGACATTGTGCCCACAGTTAAGTAGAGAGGAAAGAATGCTAGTATTCAGCTCATCTTCACATTTTCATTCAGTTCTGGATCCCAGTGCATGGGGTGATGCTGCCCACATTTAGGTTGCCTCTTTAGTTTACACTTTGCTAGAAACACCTTCATAGACATACCCAGAGGTATGCTTCCATGATAATTCTAAATCCAGCCAAGTGCACAGTGATGATCACAGAAGGTCAGGTCAATCTAGCTTGGTTTAACTCTTCCCTCATTCTCTGTAGTGGAACTCCCACAGCCACTATTCATTCTGAGGTTAAATGACCTTAAATAGAGCCAAGAAATTTGTCATAGAGTTTTCGGGAGGGTGAGGTAGAGGATTGAAGGGGCATTATAAAACACTTGTTCATTTTGAAGTAAACATTCCTAATATGTGCCAAGCACGGTACTAAGACATAGACTATTAATGGTTCTGTCTTTATAAAGTGGAATAAAGGAGCTTTTTGTTTTCTTTTCACTGAAAAATGTTTTTGCCCAGAAAACTACTGATCTTATCTGATACTTTGTTTTACTTACCTAATGGTACATAAATTTATATAAAGCAATGTTTATATTTCATTATGATCAGAAACATGGATGCATATATAAGTTGTCATTATCTTCAATTGACTACTAGTTCACTGTCAGTGCCAAGGTAAGAATTCTTTCTTGAAAATATTTTTGTAGGAACTAAAAGCAAGGCAGCTAAAATGCCATGTGTCTGAAAAGCTGGTTTTGAAATTTCTGCAATTACTATTTTTCTTATAATTAACTCAGACTCTTTTTAAGGAAGCAGGTTTTGTCTCACCAGATAGTCTCCCTTGATGTTTTCCTTTTCTGATCTTTTTATAGAAACAGATATGATTTGCTGGACACTCTGTCCTCTTGGCAACAAACGGTAATTCAGTAGCAAGACAAGCATCAGAGAAAGAATGTAAGAACCATTTTCAACACTGCTGTTTATTAGGGCCATGGAAAAAACCTGAAGCATCAAAACCAAAACAAATTCCTTGGGCCCTGTCGTTTCCTCTCTCTCTCTCTCTCTCTCTCTCTCTCTCTCTCTCTCTCTCTTCTCTCTCTCTCTCTCTCTCCCCCTCTCTCCCTCTCTCCCTCTCTCCCTCTCCCCCTCCTCCCTTTTGAGACAAGGTCTTTCTGTATAACCCTGAACTCCATAGGAACCTGTGTGTAACCCAGGCTTAACTGTGATCCTCCTACCTCTGCCTCCCAAATGTTCAGATTCCAAGCATGTTCAGCCTGACCATTTCATTTCTAAATAAGCTACTTTTTATTTTTGAAGCTGGTTTTGGAGGAGTAGTTTACATTAATATAAACATCTAAAAGTATAGTTAAAATCATTAAAGAACAGTTTGCTATGTTGTATTTGAACGCTAAATGATGTGTTGAGAGTGGAGACTCCAAATGAATTTGGCTGACAAATATTTAAAAATGATTTCTCTGTAGTGAACAGATTGTGGTATTTCCAGAGCCAATTTGCTAGAAACATTTTCAAAGACTAGGCTTGTCCAAGGGAGAATGTAGCTCTTTACGACCATTTGGTTTCTAATGATGAATGAGAAGCTTAAGCCCAGCTAGACAGGATAGAAAGTCTTTGATGTTTTGAAGCACATCTTACAGCTCTGAATGGGACTGAGCATTGCTAATTAGCTAGGAGAATGTGGCGCTGGATTAGTGCATATAAGATGAAGCCTTCATATTTTGCAGAAATGTTTTGAGAAGCAAAACATTTGGTTGGTAATATGGTTGGTATCCACCTTGTTTTAAAAGACAAAGAAGGCTCATAAAGGCTGATTGATGTCTAGGAGGAAGCCATCATTGGAATGCTTAAAAAGTATCTGTAATATTTTTTACATTATGTTCTATCTCATTGTAAAAGGTGCATTATGTGATGATTTTAGTAGAGAATTGGGAGTTCCAGAAATTAGTGGGTTTTCTCCCCATTGGCTGTTTCTTTAATATATGTTGAATCAGTTGTATTTAATATTTCCTCCAATTTAATATTGGAGGAAAATTCTCTTTATTTTTATGATAAAGTGAGAGGCAATGGTTCATATTTACTTAGTGTCATGAATTTATAGCAGGCTACCTGAGATTCCAGTCTTCCTTGTGTTCCCCCCACCCCGTTATAGATGGTGAAAACAAAGCTTAAAGATATTAAATGTTTACCTCAGTTCATTCAAGTTTAAAAACAATGTCAGCACTAGTGCATGGTTAACTTTTAACATTTAGGACCTTGCCCTTCATTTGTCCTTTGACTGTTACTGCCAATTTTGAAAGACATTAGAGAAAGTAATTTCTGGGGTGGAGGTGGGGGATGAATGTACTTACCATGAAATGATGTTCTACCAGGAAGTTATTACCATGCACCTGTTACAGCGATGACAGGCTAACATCACCCTAGAGTGACCGGAACAGCATACTACAAAACTTGCTCTGCCTGTTCCTAAAATAAATTGAAAACAACTGAACTACTAAAGAAATGTGACTCTAAATAAGCAATTGGTAAACAGTGCCAGGTGTATTCTTTCAGTTCTCTAGCTTGTTAAGAAAATGTGTGTAGGTACATACAAGTAAAACTAATCTACACCAACACACACACACGCACACACACGCATGCACACATGTCTAATTTATTAGGACATTTACCAAAATAGAATCAGTAACTCAGAAATACCTCATTTGATTTTCTAAAAGGCTTCCCGTAGATCCTGTCCATGGAAATAATCCCTAGAATTGAAGTGATTTAATGCCAGAAGAGTAGAATCTTCTGGATTCTTATTTCATTTAGCAACATGACATGTTCTGCAGAATTTGATAAATTAAATATTGTGAGAGGAGTTAGTTCATGAAAACCATCACTACCATTTTTTTCCATTTAAATTACCCTAATAAATAAAATAGCTACAATTTAATTATCATGTGATTTACTAAAATATATAAGCTTCTGCAGAGCAGTGGCTTGTGTCTTTTCACTGCTGTGATTGTTAGCTCTTAGCAAACTGCAGATGCATAGCATTTGCTGGATGAATGGGTGATGAATATCATAGAGGAACTATGAAGTTTTACTGTTTGAAATTTTGTTAAAATGAGTAATTAAACAGCTGGAAAGCATACTCCCAGGCTAAAAAAAGGAAACTGTCCACTGACTGTAATGAATAAGTAAAAGAAAAAAGTCATGTGAGGCTAGGCCTTTATTCCCGTGTGTACTTCATAGTACATGGAATTAATACAATTTCATTTTCTTATAAGAAGAATATTCTTCAATTTGTAGAATGTAAAAATATGATCATTTAACCCTGCCCTGTGTCTGAACTACTATAATGGGTGATTGCTAACATGCATATTTAAAAAATTTTTATTTTTTATATTATGTGTTTTGTCTGCACGTATGTATGTGATGTATGTACATGTAGCTGGTATGTGTGCAATGCCTACAGAAGCTAGAAGAAGGTGATGGGGATGCCACATGGATGCTGGGAAATGAACCCGAGTCCTCTACAAGAGCATCAAGTGCTCTTAACTGCCGAGCCAGCTCTCCAGCTTCACATTTAAAAAAATTAAAATGTATTATTATTGTATGTATATGATGTGTGTTTGTGTGTGTGTGTGTGTGTGTGTGTGTGTTTGTGTGTGCAGGCATGTGTGTGCCATGATGTGTTTGTGGAGGTCATAGGACAACTTTTGGGAATCAATTCTGTCCTTCCATTGTGGATGCTGGGGATCAAATTTAGGTCATCAAGCTTGTGCAGCAAACACCAGTTGGGCCACTTTGCAGGTCTAATTTTTGATCTTTTGAGATGGGGTTCTCTAAATGTAGTCCAGTTTGGCCTTGAAATCTCTATCTTCCTGCCTCAGCCTTCTGAGTGCTGGATTATAGGTAGTTACATGTACAGGTTTTTTTTTGTAATTCAACAACATACTGAATAGTTCTTCAGTGCAAGGCACTGTGCTGTGGAAAGCACGAGTTAGCATAGGGCCATACATTCTAAAGGGCAGACAGACTTAACAGTTAATTACATAGAGTTTA
Source organism: Nannospalax galili (assembly GCF_000622305.1). Lineage (NCBI taxonomy): Eukaryota > Metazoa > Chordata > Mammalia > Rodentia > Spalacidae > Nannospalax > Nannospalax galili. The sequence goes on along the minus strand of NW_008343385.1, from coordinate 660,901 downwards.
ACAAGTTTATGGAGCTTACTGGCAAATATGTTCAAGAAGAGCAGAGTCTAAAGTGTAAGCATTATTAAGTAAGATAGAAAAGTTCTGAATTTTAACTTTATCTGAATGATTTTCTTATGAAAATCAGGCTTTATATATCAATCTAAATTGCTTTTATGAATGATAATCTTTTTGTCAGACATCAGAAACTGGTGTCACACTATATTTTCATATTTAGTCATTACTGTGTAAGCCTGTATAATAATGATAGTAGTTGACTATTACTATTGCTGTTTTGTTTTATTTTTTGAGATAGGGTCTTGCTATGTAGCTCTAGCTACCTGAAACTTGCTATATAGACCAGGCTGGCTCTGAACTCACAGAGATCTGACTGCCTCTGCCTTCTGAGTGCTGGAACACCCAACATCAATCTTGGCCCCCTATGCACACATGCACACATGTGTATGTGCTCACACACATACAAATGCACATGTTCATCACATACATATACACATTATACTGTAAGCATATGTGCAATTCAGCTCATTAATGTACAGAAAAACACACAGCTATTAAAATATTGATAAAGATTTTATATATATATATAGAGAGAGAGAACGAGAACAGAAACTACGTTTATGGAAATTCTACATACAGAATACATTAAAATGTTCATTTTCTGTCTCTTAAAACTCAACAAGCAATTTAGAATAATAGTAATAAAAAATCCACATATTATCTAATAAAACTAATAGCAATGGGGCTGGGCAACAATAATAAAAATGGAAAGGGTCTCAGTTTTGTGTTATGTTTTTGAAAATCAACAGAATGTACCTGAATCATTTAATGTTGGTATTTTTAAAAGATTTTTAAATTTTATTTTTAAATTGCGTGTGTGTGTGTGCGTGTGTGTGTGTGTGTGTGTGTGTGTGTGTGTGTGTGTATGTTGTGTTTAGACACCATGGAGGCCAGAGATGATGGAGCCCCTGGAGCTGGCAGCTATCTGCTCTTGGATATGGGTTCTACAAACCTCTGCAAAAGCATTTTGGGCTTTTGACCACTGACCCATCATCTCTTAACCCCCTTAAAGCTGTTTTTTTTTTAAAATTATTATTTTTACTTTATGTGTATGAATGTATTGCCTCCATGTGTGTAAGTGCACCCGTGTTGGGCAATACCTGCAGAGGTCAGAAGAAGGTATGGCATCCCTTGGAACTGGTTGTTAGCCACTATGTAGGTGCTGGGAATTGAACCTGGTTTTTCTGCAAAAGAGTCAGTGCTCTTAATCACTGAACCATCTCTCCAGTCCCTTAACGCTGGTGTTTTGAAGACTCAGTGCCTCAACCCCATGCTCCATATAGTCTCCTCTCCTCATTTCCTCCAGTCTTTTTGTTATTTTTAGTTGTTTGTTTGTTGAAACAGGGTCTCACCAGTCTGGCATCAGACTCAACAGAAATCCACTTGCCTGCCTCCTGAGTGCTAGGATTAAAGGCATGTCCCTTCATGCCTGGTCTCTCCTCCAATTTTAAATTTTTTGACTTTGTCCATCATTTTGGTGCTGATGATAGCACAGTTCCTCTTGGGCTTATTTTATATTCCTGGTTGTCTTACTGAACATTTCTACCTAGATTTTTAAACTTTCAGCAACATTGGATTGATTTGAGTGACAGTCTTTTAAGTTTTTAAAAACAATTCTATTGAGCTATAACTTACTCATGTAAAATGCATAAATTAATGTTGAAACTATTTCTGTAAGTCAAGTTTAGGATATTTTCATTACTTCAAAAGGTAACTTTTAATCATTTGGAGTCACAGCACATTCAGTACACCTGGCCTGTAGCAGTTAACAATCTACATTTATCTCTATAGTTTTGCCCTTCTGAACATTGCATGTATGTAAAAGCTATATGACATGTGGACCTGTGGTTCATCCATGTTGTGGCATGTATCAAGATTTTATCCCTTCCTTCCTTAATACTACTCAGCATATCATATGACTGAATTCACATTGTGTGACTAACCTACATTCTGTTTATTCATTCATGAGCTGAGGACTTTGAATTATTTCCACTCTTTGGCTACAGTAAGTAATGGTGCTGTAAATGTTCATGCACAAATTTGTGTGTGGTCATTGGTCTTCATTGCTCTTGAACAGACACCTTGTAAATCATATGTTACCATTACTTGTATTTTTAAGAAAAATCACAAAATTATCTTCCAAGGTAGCTGCATCATTGTACACTGCCATCTGCTATGTAAGAGGTTTCTAATTTCTTTGTATCTTCACCAATACTTTTTATCTACACTTTTGCTACACATGAATTTCATTATATTTTTGAATTCTATTTGCAGAAGAATAATGATATTGAACATTCTTTAATGTGTTTTTCAGTCATTGATGATCTATTTAAAAAATTTTTATAGTGAAAAAAATTTTTAGGGACAGCCTGACAGCCCCCAGATCCTGCCATCCTGCCTCGATGTGGTGGTGAGCTTCCCCTAATTGCACCATACCATCCCCTGACCTGGGATTTTGTGAGGCCCTTCCCAAGGCCCGAGGGCAGATCTGGCTTTGGTAGGCTAAGGCTGGGATCTCAGCAGACCACCAGAGAGTGCTGAGTTCTGGCCCCCCTCTGGCCTCCCTCTGGCATAGGGTTGAAAACACACAGGACTGCCTGAGAGACCCTGGATCCTGCCTCCACATGGTAGAGGAAGCCTGAGTGTACCTGACTGGTACCTGAATTTGGTTTCTGTGGGTACCCCTGAATAGCTGATCTGAAGCCATCAGTTCCCTCCAAAATAAACCTGAAAGAATCTGAACCCTGTACCAACTAGCTTTACAAAACCAATAAAGAAAGGATCTAGGCACCCGGATAATACAAACAGAAGCATACCTCAACTTAATTCTCATATCAGAATCATAAATGACAAAAGAAATTCACATGCCAAAACCACAATGAAAGAATAATAAGATGGAAAGCCAAAACACTATGTCCCCACCAAATCCCACCAATCCTGTAGAACAGTTCTACAAGGAGAACACCCTAGATAGCCAAAACAACCCTGAGCACAAAGAGCAACACTGGGGGATTGCTATACCAGATCTCAAAGTATACTACAGAGCCATAGGCATAAAAACAGCATGGTACTGATGCAAAAACAGACACGTAGATCAGTGTGTCTTCAATGGAACATCATTGAAGACCCAAACCTGAGTACATGCAATTTCAGCCACCTGATATTTGACAAAGGTGCCAAGAACTCACAATGGAGGAAAGACAGCATCTTCAACAAATAGTGCTGGCAAGACTGGATCCCCACCAGTAGAAGAATGAAACTAGATCCTTATCTTTCACCTTGCGCAAAAGTCAACTCCAAATGGATCAAAGACCTCAATGTGAAACTGGAAACGCTGAATTTATTAGAAGAAAATACTGGCAGTAACTTACAAAATATAGGTGTAGGAAAGGATTTTCTAAATCAGACAGAAGTTGCTCAGGAATTAAGGTCAGAAATCAACAAGTGGGACCTCATTAAACTGAAAAGCTTCTGTATAGCAAAAAACACAATAAAAAAAAAAGAAGAGAAAAT
>NW_008343385.1:635014-657259 GCF_000622305.1 Nannospalax galili | reverse complement strand
AGAAAAAAAATCTTCACCAGTGACACATCTGACAGAAGTTTAACATCCATAATATATAAAGAACTCAAAAAACAAAGAAGTGAGAAACCAAATGACCCAATTTAAAGATGGGCTAAATATCTAAACAGAGAGTTCTCAAAGGAAGAAATAGAGATAGCTAAGAGACATCTCAAAAAGAGTTCAACATCATTAGAAATTAGGGAAATGTGAATTAAAACCACCCTAAGGTATCACCTTACCCCAATCAGACTGGCTAGGACCAAGAGAACAAATGATACCAAATGCTGGCAAGGATGTGGTGAAGGGGAACGCTCATTCACTGCTGGTGGGATTGCAAACTCACACAACCCCTATGGAAAACAGTGTGGAGAACTCTTAAAAAACTAAAAATGAACCTACCATATAACCCGGTTATACCACTCCTTGGCATATACCCAAAGGACTCATCCTATGTAGAGACACTTGTACAACCATGTTTGTTGCTGCTCTTTTCACAATAGCTAAGAGGTGGAAGCAACCTATGTGCCCCTCTACTAACGAGTGGTTAACAAAAATGTGGTCTATTTACACAATGGAGTTCTATTTAGCAGTAAAGAAAGATGAAATAATGAAATTTTCAGGTAAATGGATGTATCTAGAAACTGTTATACTAAGTGAAGTAACACAGACTCAGAAAAACAAACAAGGTATGTTCTCCCTAATATGTGGCTCCTAGCACCAAATCCTTTTAAATTCCAGGTCCTTTTAATAAGATGATGCTATACAGCAGTCTCTTCTGTATGAAATAACTACCATCATCACGACTTCGGCTGAGCCTGATCGCAGAACATAGTCACAATTGGGCTTGCTGACAGTTGTGCTCATTCATTAAAAGAGTGCCAGGCAGGGTCACTAGACCCTCACCTGAGTATCCAGCCACTCTTCCCAGCCAACTAGTCCAGCCTTGGAAGACAAAAGAAAAATGAGGAAGAACCCAATACACAGATGCTTTTGGAGTCCCTTGTCAAGAAACTCCAATGGACTCTCATATGAACATTTGAAAATTGCCCTGTTCTGACTTTTTTTCTAGTTCCCTGTCTAGAACTTGTAATGCTAGTTGCTCTTGCCTTTACTTCTCCTTCACATCTCCCATTCATGATCCAAGGACTTTCTTCTCCCTTTAGAGACAAGAGTTATGCAATTTGGGAGTCTTTTAGATAGATCCATTGAAGGGGTACTCCAATTGCCTCACCCTGTGTCCCTATTCAGCATGGAAGAAGCCAGAGTGATTGGCCTCCCTATTCCCTATTGGCAATTTGGGTAACCCCTTCAGAGGATGGAGTGATCAGAATAGGAGGTAGGAATTGGCTAGGCAGTTAGGGTAATAAGACCCCAACGAAATGTAGCCAGTTTCTTGGCTAAAAGTCAAAATGTTCTTGGGCCTGTTCCAAACATATGTTCCAAACAAATGTTCCAACATACTCTGTTCCAAAGCCAAAAATGTCAAAAGTATTTGGGAGCTTGTATCTAATCCTTAAAAGATTTTAGGGTTACCTCTTCAGAGGGAAAATGATGGAGGGGAGGGAGTGGGCATGGATTTGATCAAAACACCTTATGTACATGTATGAAATTCTCAATAAAGGTTTTGTAAAAATTTTTTAAAAATTTAAAATAGCAAAGTATAAAAATATTATGATAAATACACAGGTTCAATAGTCTTTAGTATTTTGGCATAGTTGCTTCATATATATGCATTTTTCTACCCACTTTAAAAGAAGTTATGAATTTTATAAAATTATACTCTTAAATTCCTTTTTGTTTTTGGTCTTTTTTAGCCCCATCTGGCTTAGAACTCACCATGTAGACCAGGCTGACCTTGATCTCACAGAGATCTACCTACTTCTCTCTCCCAAGTGCTGGGATTAAAGGCATGCACTACCATGCCCAGACCCTAATTCTTAATTTTTGTTCCTATATAGGGCATTTTATACTCAATCATAATGCTATAATTATACCAAGAAAAGAATATGTTTTCTGTGAATAACCTGATGCCTTGTCAATTTTCACTTTTCCTTAACGGAGAAGAAAGTCTTTTTTTTCCTTCTTCCAAATGGGTATTAAATAAAAGATTCTTACTATGTTTATCAAACATCTTAATTCTCTCTTAAATCTGCAATAGTTATTGTCACACTCCATACCTTTCTATTGTGCTCATGTCATTGACTTCCTGGAAAGAACAGAGTAGTTGACTTACGATTTTTTTTTTTTTTCTTCTCACTCTTGTTATTGTCTTAGTTTTGTTTCCCTTTGCTGTGATAAAATACCCAGACAAAAGTAATTTAAGGGAGAAAAGGTTTATTTGGCTCACAGTTCCAAGTTATAGTCTTTCACTGTGGGGAAGTCAAGACAGCAGGAACTTAGAGCCACTAGTTAGTTATATCACATCCACAGCTAGGAGGAGAGAGCAGTGAATTCACACATGCATGATAGTGCTCAGCTCTGTTTCTCCACTTTTTATACAGTACAGAATCTTCTTCTTAGGGCATGGTGCCTACTTTGTGGGTGGGTCTTCTCACATCAATTAATGTAATCAAGATAATCTTCTGTAGATGTGCCCACAGGCCAATCTAATCTAGATGACCCCTCACTGAGTAGCTTTTCCTAAGTGATTCTAGATTGTCATTAATCAAAACTAACCATTGTAGGTATTGTTCAATACTGTCCCTCATATATTTTTATTACCTTTGTAATAGTTGTAAATATAAAGTATACCAATTTGATTAGTTTGGAAAATAGTGCAATAAAGTTAAAATATGAATTCTTATAATTTTTATTACCCAGTAAAACTATAGTATTTTTCTTTACAATTTTATGCAGATTTAAAAATTGTTTAGCTCATACCAATTTAATATCTTAAAATATTTATTTATTTTATGTGTATGAGTGTTTTGCCTGCATGTATGCAAGTGTACCTGTATCATGTACTGTCCATGGAGGCCAGAAGAGGGCGTTGGAGTCCCTGGAATTGGAGTTACTGATGGTTGGTGTTACTGATGGTTGTTAGCTATCATGTGGGTGCTGGGAACTGGACCTGGGTCCTCTGTAAGAGCAGTTGGTACTCTTAACTGCTGAGCCATCTCTCCAGCCACAATTTTTATGTCTTACTAATTTCTCTTCAAAAACAATTTAAATGGCTGCATACTGTTTTATAATTTAATTCTTAAGTTTACCAACATTGAATGGAAATTGTTTCCTTTGGTTTCTCATAATATAAATTAAACTGCAGTAAACAAACTTATGAGTAAAATGTTGATTATATTTCTGAGGGTTTTGTAACATAAATTCTTATAGGTAGAATTGCTATTCATAGTACTTAAAAGGTTTTTTAAATTGCTTTTCACAAAAAAATTAATTCCAGTTTGCTTTCCTGTCAAAACTGTGTGAGAACATTTTTTTTTCTGTACATTCCATTGTCATGTATTTTTTTAAACTTAAAAAAATATTTATTATTTTTATTTTATGTGTATGAGTGTATTGCCTTCATGTAAGCAAATGCACCCATGTCGTGCAATGCCGTGGAGGTCAGAAGAAAGTTTCGGATTCCCCTGGAACTGGAGTTAAGGACGGTTTGTAGCTGCCATGTGGGTGCTGGGAATCAAACCAGGGACCTCTGCAAGAGCAGTCAGTGCTCTTAACCACTGAGCCTTCTCTCTAGCTCATCTGTTGTCATGTTAAATGTTATTTTATCATTTATTTGTTACTGTGGTGGTGGTAAGATGTTCCAATATCTTGAAAGGTTTGGTCTCTTACTATGTGACTTTCAGATTAGCACTGGAGGTTTTCTGGATATAATTTAAGCTCTCTGTACTGCTTCAATTTCTTTCCATCTTTATTTCTCCTGATGACACATTCTCTAGGTGTTTTCTTATTGTCTGAAGATACAACGTATTGCTCTGGTAATTTTGCTGTCCTTCCCAATGAATTTGTAGACTTTATCCTTTGAAGATGCACTGTTTCATTCTTTCATCTTTATTTACCTTTCTACCTTTTTGATGGTCTTCTAAAATTTTTTTTCATTGTATCTGGCATGTGTTACATAAGGAAATTTTCATACAAGTATACAATGTAAGTTGAGCATGCTCCCCCCATAATTCTCTCCAACTTCTTCCTTTCCCTTCCCTCTCCCTGTAGTTTATTTTGATCTTCTACATACACAGTCTTCCTCCTTTTCATTTTATATTTCAATACATGATTTTATGTATATATATATATTAAATTCAGGAATCACACAGTGAGAGCAAGCATATGATATTTGTCTTTGTGAGACTGGCTTAATTCACTTACCCTGATTATCTTCAGTTGCATCTATTTTCCTGTTAATGACAATACCTTTATTCTTTATGGCCGAAAAACAATTCATTGTGTATTTTTAAATATATTCCTCTGTTGATGGACATCTTGGTTGGTTTCATAATTTAGCTATTATTAATAATGCTGCAGTAAACATTGATATTCAAGTATCTCTATGATATGTTAACTTGGAGGCCTTCAGGTAAGTACCCAGGAGTGGAATTGCTGGGTCATTTAGTAGATCTAGTTTTAGTTTTTTGAGGAACCTCCTTACTGATTTCTACATTACTGGACTAGTTTATATTCTCACAAGTAGCCTGTAAGGTTGCCTTTTGTCCATGTCTTTACCAGTACTGTGATTTGTGGTCTTAAAAGTTTATATATATATATATATTTCAATTATGTGTATGTGTGTATATGTCTCTGCGTGGGTATCTGCACATGAGTAGAGGGGTACACTTTGGAGGGTAGAAGAGTTAGATCCCCCAGAGCTGGAGTTACAGGCAGTTGTGGGCCACTGTACATGATTGCAGGGAACTGAACTTGGGTCTTCTCCACAAGCAGCATACACTCTAAACCACTGAGCTACCTCCCCAGCCTATTATTTGTATTAATTTTTAAAAATGTAAGTGTACCACATGCATGCAGTACCCACAGAGGCCAGAAGAGAGGATTAGATTCCCTGGAACTGGAATTATTGATGGTTGTTAGCTGCCATGTGGGTGCTGGGAACCAAACCCAGCTGAGTCCTCTGTAAGAGCAGTGGGTGCTCTTAACTGCTGAGCCATCTCTCTAGCCCTGTTATTTGTATTCTCAGTGATTGCCATTCGGACGAGAATGAGATGGAATCTCCCTTTAGTTTTAATTTGAATTTCTCTGATGGCTAGTGTGGTTGAACAGTGTTTCATATGTTTAATGACTATATTAGTTACTTTTCTGTTACTGTGATAAAACACCATGACCAAGGCAACTTATAAAAGAAAGCTTATTTTGATTTAAGGTTCTTGAAGGATAAGAATTCATCATGACTAGGAAGCATTGTGGCAGGAGCAGGAAGCTGAGAGATCACATTTGTAGCTGCAAACACAAAGCAAAGAGAGTGAGTTGGAAGTGGGGCGAGGCTATGAACTCTCAAACTCACCCCCAGTGATATACTTCCTTCAGCAAGACCATGTCTCCTAAGGATTCTCTGACCTCTCCACACTGTGCCACCAACTGAGGATCAAATGTTCAAATACTTGGACCTCTGGGAGACATTTCTCATTCAAATTTCTACATTCTACTTCCTGGCCTCCATAGAGTCATGGCCAACTCATAATCTAAATGCATTTAATCCAACTTTAAAAGTTCCCATATTTCACATCCTCAACACTTCAAAAGTCCCAAGTCTCTTCTGAGACTCAAGACAATTTCTTAACTGTAACTCCCTGTAAAACAGAAAAACAAATTATATACTTCCAACATATATGCATTCCTATTCCAAAAGGGAGGAATGGAGGCATAGCAAAGAAACACTGGACCAAGGAAGCCTGATATCCAGCAGGGCAAACACTAAATCCTGTAGCTCCATGTCCAGTGTTTAGGACTTAAGTTTCAAAGGACTTACGTGACTCAGCACCTCCAACTTTGCTGCTTCAACTAACATTGCTATCTTTGGCTGGTTCCACTCCCTGTATGCAGCTCTCCTTAATAGATGTCTCACGACTCTGGCATCTAGAACTTCTTGGGCTCTCAACCACAACCCAGGCTTCACTTTCACAGTTTCACAATAACTTCTCAGGGTATCTGCACTGAGACGTCCTTGCCTCATGCTGCCTGGCCTCAGTGGCTCTCTGAATCCTGGAGGAAGAATTCACAACCCTCCTCAGTCTTGGAGCAAGGGTATGAGCTCTCAAAGCCCAACCCCAGTGACATACTTCCTCCCTCAAGGCCTCACTTCCTAAAGAGTCATGACCTCTTCTAGCAGTGCCACCAACTGGGGACCAAGTGTTCAGACACTTGAGCCTATGGGAGACATTTCTCATTCTAACGACCACATTGACCATTTATTTATATTTCATTCTTTGGGAACTGTCTGTTCATTCATTTGACCATTTATTGATTAGGTTATTTGATTTCTAACTATGAGTTTTTAAAATTATTTGTATGCTCTAATCCTCTGTCAGGTATTTAACTAGTAAAGATTTTCTCCCATTCTATAGGTTCTCTGCACTGAATTAATTGCTTCTTTTACTAAGTAGAAGCTTTTTAATAAAGTTCCATTGGTCAGTTGTTGGCATTATTTCTTGAATGATCAGAGTCCTATTCAGTAGACCTTGCCTGTGCCCGTATATTGAAGAGTTTTCCCTACTTTTTCCTCTAACAATTTCAGTTTCAGATCTTACATGAAGGCCTTCTGTCTGTTTGGACTGGGGTTTAAGTTCCCAGCATATATGTCAGGTGACTCACAACCGCCTGTAACTTCAACTCCAGAGGATCTAATGCTCTCTTTTTGACTCTGTGGGCACCTATGCACACATGTGCAAAGACCCACATGCAGATATACACAGATATACATAATTGAAAATAAATCTTTATTATTGGTTTGTTATGTATAATAATAATTATTATTTTGGGAAACAATTGTGAATGGAGCTGTTTTTTGGATTTCTTTCTTAGCATGTTTATTATTAATACATAGAAAGGCTACTGAATTTTATATGTTAATTTTGTATCCTGCTACTTTACTGAAAGTGTTTATTAGATCCAAGAGTTTTCAGGATCTCTCATGTACAGAATTTTATTTGCAAATAAGGATATTTTTTTCTTTATTTCCTATTTTTAATGCCTTTTATTCCTTCTCTTGTTTTGTTGTTCTGGCTAAGTCTTCAAGCACTATACCGAGTAAGAGTAGAAAAAGTGGACACTCTTATCTTGTTCCTGATTTTAGTAGAAATGCCTTCAGTTTTTCTACTTTTTTAGTATAATGCTGGCTATAGATTTGTCACATACAGCTTTATTATGTTGAGATATGTACCTTATGTCCTAATCTCTTCAGGAATTTTATCATGAAGGAATGTTGGACTCTCAGAATACTTTCCTGTACATATTAGTGATCCTGTGATTTCTGTCCTTGTACCCATTTATATGATGTTATTGATTTGCATATGTCAAACCATCCCTACATCTGTAGGATGAAGCCAACTTAATCACAGTGAATGAATTTTGATGTGTTCTTGAATTAGATTTGCAAGTATTTTATTGAGATTTTTAAATGTATGTTCACTGGTTCATTGATAGCTATTTGTTATTCCTTCTTATCAGTAATACTAACTATAAAAATGGCCTGGGAACATTCCTTTCTTTTCTTACTTTTATTACTGCTTTAGTCTGATTGTTATAGATCTTCAGAGCTTCTAAAATTGCTTGTCTCATCTTGGTTTAATTTTGGTAAGCTATATGCATCTAAAAATTCATCCATATGTTTTAGATTCCAGTTTAGTGGAATATAAATTTTTAAGGTATGTCCTACTGATTTTATGAATTTCATTGGCATCTCTTGTAATGTCACCTGTTTCATCTTTAATTTTATTAATTTGGGTCTTCTCCCTCTTTTTTTTAGTTTTGCTAAATGTTTGCCAATCTTGTTTATCTTTCATTGATTCTTTGTATTTTTTTGTTTCCATTTCATTAATTTCTGTTTTGATCTTGTTTCTTCCTGTCTGTGGATTTTTAAAAAAGTTATTATTTTTATTTTTATTTTATGTGTATTAGTGTATTGCCTGTATATGTGTAAGTGCACCCGTGTCGTGCAGTGCCCATGGAGGTCGGAAGAAGGCATCAGACCCCTGGAACTGGAGTTATGGATAGACAATTCTTAGCCATCATCTGGGTGCTGGGAATCGAATCCAGGTCCTCTGCAAGAGCAACCAATGCTCTTAACCACTGAGCCATCTCTCAAGCCCCCTGTCTACAGGTTTTGAGTTTGACTTTTTCTTGTTTTTCTAAGGCCATAAGGATATTGTTAAGCTATTTATGTGAAATCTCTGATTTTTTTAAATGTAGGCACTTATAGCTGTAGACTTCTTCTTAGGATAGAATGCTTCATCATATTCCATGGCTTTTGATACGTTTTGTTGTCATTTTCATTCTATTCTAAGAGTAATTTAAAAAGATTTGTTTTATTTTATGTCTCTCTCTCTCTCTCTCTTTCTCTCTCTCTGTGTGTGTGTGTGTGTGTGTGTGTGTGTGTGTGTGTGTGTGTGCGCGCGTGCTCATGCACATATGTGCTTAGGTCCCTTCAGAGCGGTATTGGATTCCTTGGAGCTGGAGTTATAAGAATTTGTGAGCCTCTTGATGTGGGTGCTGGGATCCAAGCTCCACTCTTTTGAAAGAGTAGTAAGTGCCCCTAACCACAGACTCATCTTTCCAGCCCCAATTCTAGGAATTTAAAACTTTCTTCCTTGGGCTGGAGAGATGACTCAGTGGTTAAGAGCACTGACTGCTCTTGCAGAAGACCCAGGTTCAGTTCTCAGCACCACATGGTTGCCATCTGTTACTGCAGTTCCAGGTGATCCGATGCCCTCTTCTGGCCTCTGAGGGCACTGCATGACATGAATGCACTTACATACGTGCAGGTATAACACTCATACACATATACTAAAAGCAAATAAATAAAAATTTAAAAATATTCCTTTTTGATTTTTTTTTGGTGACTCATTTCTTCATTCAGTACTGTGTTGTTTAATCTCCATGACTCATTTCTTCATTCAGTACTGTGTTGTTTAGTCTCCATGAGTGTGGTATGTTGCATAGTTTCCCTTGCTGTTGATTTCTAGCTTTATTGCATTGTGGTCAGATAGAATACAAGAAAGTATTTCAAGTCTTGCTTTTGTCTTATATGTTCTATTTTAGAGACTGTTCCATGGGCTGCTGTGAAGAATATGTATTCTTGCAGTGTTTAGCTGGAGTGTTGTGTAGATGTATATTGGGTCCTTTTGATCTATGCTGTCATTTAATTCAAATATTTCTGTTTATTTTTTGTTAGAATGACCAGTCTATTGGTGACAGTAGGGTGCTGAAATCACCCACTGTTATTGTTTATGTCAGTTTGTGTCTACATTTAGGAGTATCTGATTTATGAAATTGGTTGCACCTGTGTTTGAGGGCATAGATATCAAAAATTGTAATGTCTTCTTGATGAATTGTTCTCTTAATACGTATGAAGTAATTTTTATCTCTTCTGACCAATTTTTGGTTTGAAACTTGTTTTGTCACATTAACATAGAGATACCTGCTTGCCTCTTAGTTCCATTTGCTTGAAATACCCTTTTCCATTCTTTCCTGAAATATAGTCTGTCTTTGGTGAGGTGCATTTTGCCAAAGCAACAAATCAATGGACCCTATTTTTCAGTCCAATCTGCTAGTCAGTGTCTGCAAATCCAATCAGTATCAAAGGGTAGGCCTCCTGTGAAAATATAGTAGTTGTCAAATAAAAAGCAATCATTCCTTTAATGCCAGTCATTTTAGGAAGGAAAGTACACTGATAGTAGTGTGTGCTCCAAGGTATTCATTATTGTGGGTATGAAGTGAAATGAAAAAGGAAGTGTGTGTTGACTCCTTGTCTTATTGCTGTGACACAAACCAGGCAGAGGCATCTTAAAGAAGGAAGATTTATTTTGGCTTATGGTTTGAGGGCATAGTCTGATATGCCCATAGTGCATGTGTTGGAGGTCAGAGGACAACTTTCCTAAGTTGGTTCTCTTTCCACCATGTGGGTTCTGGGGGATTATAACTCAGGTCTCAAGTGCCTTTACCCACTTAACCAACCTAGAAAGTCCTTTGAAACATCCTTCTACCTCAGTTACTTAAAACCCCTCATACTTCTTCACATGACTTACTAAGGTATGATCTTATCTGATCTAGATTCCAGCCTTTATTTTTTTTTTAAAGGAAGATTTAATGTTAGAAGGCCAGTTTGGAGATTAGATGTGAACTTTATTTCATTTTATTTATTTATTTATTTATTTATTTATTTATTTATTATTATTATTATTTTGGTCTTTTTGAGATAGGATCATTCTGTAGCCTCAGCTGGCCTGGAACTTGTAGACCAGGTGCTGGTCTGGAACTTGCAGAGATCCACTTGCCTCTTCTTCCCAAGTGCTGGTATTAAAGGTGTGTGCCACCATGCCTGCCCTTATTTTATCCTTTTTTTTTTTTAAACTTATCATTCTTAAGGTAAACAGAATTACCACCAAGTAATGTTTATTTCACTTTATTGATGTATTACAATATTGTTTGTGGTGTTGAAGATCAAACTTGCATGTTAGGCAAGTACCTCTACCACTGAGCTATACTTCCAGCTTACAATTTTAAATATGTAAGCTGCTAAAAGTATATAAAAATTTGGTTTAAGCCACCTAGAATTTACTACTTTTTTATTACATTATTTTTGTATTTTTTTAATATATATTTTTTTATTTTTTAGAAGGAAGCAAGAGCGCATCTCTTTCACAAATGGCTGTAAGATTCTAAGTTTGCAGTTGAAATAATACAGTTATACAATATTGAACTCAGTATACGCCCTGTAAAACATAAAATTGAATGAGTTTTTAACCTTTAAAAAAGATCTGCATTTTATTTTAAAATATACTGTTTCTTACCAGAAATACTCATTTGTTTTATTAATAACACTTAGATGTTGGCACATGCGTCTCTAATCTGTATGTATCTGATTATTACTAGTCATGGTCAGTTGCCCTTGGATCCTTGGCACCTATGTATGAATATAAAGTCATTGGGTAAATTTCAATGGTAATGTTTATTGTTGCAGTCTGAAAAATTCCCTGAATTGACCACTCTGACACTGAGATTCAGGAGAACTTAACTGCTTTATTGAAACCAACCGGCCGGGGATGCAGGCAGGCTCAGGAGGTGCACTGCAACCCAGAGCTGTGGAAACGCAGGGTTTTTAAGCACAAAAACCACAGAGCAGATTTCTATAGAAACCATAAACAGATATACTAGGAAAGGGTTTGAACAATCTAGGGGATTGCCAGAGTCAGGTGGAAAGCAGCTCTTTCTCAGAGGACAGGGAGGGGGTCTGAAGGGCACTCTCCTTCATTTCCCCCTTTTGTTTTGGAAATTTTTTTTTAATCAAACCATTGATTCATATGTGTCATCTAGGGGATGGTAATAGGCCCTCATAACCATCAGTTGTACAGCGGAGACCCTTTGTTTAACAAACTTGATTAGTGTATTAAACATACAGGGTCCAAAGGTTAACAGTGCTATAAGGATTAAGAGGGGACCAGCCAGAGCAGTGATAAAGGTGATAAGCCAAGGCGACCAGGAGAATAGGGACTCAAACCAGTTTTGGGAACTTTTTCTGAGTTCTTCTTGTTCTAAAAGACTCCTTTTAATCTGGGCCAGGGTGTCTTTAATCACACCCAAGTGGTTGGCATAAAAAAAACATGTTTCTCCCAGAGCCATGCAGAGTCCACCTTCCTTGAGAAAAAGCAAATCGAGTCCCTTCTATTTTGTAAGACTACTTCAGCTAGTGAGTCTACTTGTTGTTCTAAGTAGGAGGCAGTGGCATGTAATCTAATATCTTTATCAACCTGTTTGCTCAAGATTCTCAAGTTTCAATTACTGGTGACCCAGGCTACTGTTCCTATGGCACAGACACTGCTATCCCTGTTCCCACAAGGAGGGGAACTAAAATGGAGACTGCCATGGCTCTTCGAGGCCAAGAGAGACCCATATGATGTCTTCCAGCATCCCCTCCATAGTGATAAACCTGGGGCATGGCATGTAACAGTATACAAAATTCTTTTCTCCCTATGAAATATTGGGGGTGCAAACAAGGGGTTAGGCCAGAGTAGCAAGCAAACCAAGTAGAGTGAGGGGCAGCAAGCAATTGGGTGTCTCCTATAGACCAGGTGTTCCTGGGTAAATTATAGGACTGATTACCCCTCAGTCCCTATGTGTGGCCCATGTTCCATTTCTGATCCATAGTAAAGACATCCCATTGTTTTAGGGTTATGATAAGAGGGTTTCAGGTCTTGAGGACTGTACAAGACCTATTTTATCCAATTGAATATTAATGTATGGAGCTTGTCATTCAAGTGGATACCATGTTGGGGCCCATGTCTCACAATCCCAGTAAGCACAGTAATAGCTTCCTTCATCATCATAGTCAGTCCTGGTGTTCGCTGGACATGCATAGAAGGCAGTTCCTAAGACTTTTTCTGCATCTATGGTGCCGGCCCTACATCCAGTAGCAGGTCTCTGTGCCATCGCTTCCCCATGACCACCCACCTCATGCTTTCGGGCGGCCTTTCTACCCAGTGTTGACCATAAGGAATATAGGTCAGTTTCAAACCAGGGAACAATCTGAGGGTTAGGAAGCATCACCTCCATAATAACCTTTCCTGTCTGTGTATCAGATAATTTCCAGACATAAGTCTGGGGCTGGTAGACTCTTTGGGGGGCCGTCCCATAGGGTAGAATCAGCAGGAGCCAGAGTCATAGTGACACTGGGGGAACAGGTAAATTGCCTTCTATCAATGGAAGCTTCTGGGGTTCTTCTGGGTGATGTTGGACCTTCCATTTTTCTTGGTCAACCTGGACAGGCTTGACATGTGAGTGATGAATCCAGGTGCTCAGTCCATCCACCTTCATTGCTGTGGGAGTCGTCAGGATCACAGTGAATGGTCCTTTCCACCGAGGGGCCAATGTCTCCTTCTGATGTCGTTTTACCCAGACAATGTCTCCAGGTCGATAAGAATGTGGAGTAGCTGGAGGCAGTTTGTGCACGTGCCGGATCAGGGGGTGGAGGTGCTCCTGTACAGCCTGCAATGTCCTAATAGACTGGAGGATTTCATGATTAGATATTTCAGCCAACAGTTCTGACTTTAATCTTGAGACCAGGGGAGGGGGTCTTCTGAAAAGATTCTCAAAAGGAGTTAGTCCCTGGATATAGGGGGAGTTTCTAACCCTGAGGAGGGCAAAAGGGAAGAGAATCACCTAGTCTGTGCCAGATTCTAAGGTTAATTTAGCCAAGGTCTCCTTAAGGGTCCGATTCATCCTCTGTACCTGTCCTGAACTCTGGGGATGGTATGCACAATGTAGTTTCCAATCTGTCCCCAGGGCCTTTGCTAAGGCCTGAATTACCTAGGAAATGAACACTGGTCCATTATCACATCCTAACACCAGGGGCACACCAAACCTGGGAATGAGTTCATCTAGCAACTTCTTGTCAACTATGGTTGTTGTTTCCTTCTTGGTGGGAAAGGCTTCTACCCATCCTGAAAAGGTATCTACAAAAGCCAGTAAATATTTATATCCAAACCATCCTGGCTTTACCTCAGTGAAGCCTACCTCCCAGTGGACTCTGGGGACAGTCCTCTTTCACGTGTTCCTGAGGATTTATCATTTTTCAGGAAGGCATTAGTCATCTGGCATGCCATATATCTGGAGTTGATGTCCTGTATAGTAGCTGTTGAGGAAGGAAACTGGAAGCATCTGGTTAGTAATAACCTGATCTTTTCTTTTCCCGTGTGGGTTCCTTCATGGAGTTAGCAAAATAGCATTTCCCCCAGGCAGCAGGGAAGGACGACCTTGCTATCTGAAGTGTATCTCCATCCTGAGGAGACATATCCATTTGGAATTGTCTGGAAATATTTGTTATTCTCTTCTCTGTATGAAGGCTTTTCAGGTAACATAGGATCTGGCAGGGCTAGGAGTGCAGGTTTGGATGGGGATTCTGCTATTTCCTTAGCAACTTGATCCGCCTTTTGGTTTCCTCGGGCCTCAGGTGTGTTCTTCTTTTGGTGTCCTGGGCAATGAATGACTGCCACCCTTTTGGGCATCCATATGACCCTTAACAAATCAACAATCTCATTTATGTTTAATAGTCTTTCTTTCTGATGTCAGGAGGCCTCTTTTTTGATAGATGGCCCCATGTACATGAACACTGGCAAAAGCATATCTGCTGTCAGTGTAAATGTTGACAGTCTTACCCTCTCCCAGTCTTAGGGCCTGAATCGAGTCTATTAGTTTGGCCTTTTGTGCAGAGGTTCCTTTGGGCAGGGCTTCTGCCCATAAGACATCCTCCTGGGTGACTATTGCCGCCCCTGCATACCTGACTCCATCTTTTATGTAACTACTCCTGTCTGTGTACATCACCAAGTCAGGGTTCTTCCATGGTATGTGAGATGAGGTTGGCCTCCCTGGACATGCTGCAGCAGTTCGGAGCAATCGTGATGCACAACTGTCTCAGACTCAGTCTCAGGGAGCAGGGATACAGGGTTTAAAGCACTGGTCACCGCATATGTCAGGCGGGGCACATCTAGTAGGAGAGACTGGTAATGAGTTAATTTTACATTTGTGAGCCAGTGATCAGGCGGTGGCCTCAGCACCCCTTCAATAGCGTAGGAGGTGGTCACAATCAGTTGCTGTCCCAAAGTGAGCTTATCAGCATCCTTAACTAGGACTGCAGTGGCTGCTATGATCTTCAAACAGGCTGGCAATCCAGCCACTACTGAGTCTAATTTTTTTGAGAGATAGGCTACTGGTCTCTTCCAGCGGCCCAAAGTTTGAGCAAGTATGCCCTTTGCTACACCAAACCGTTCATCTACATAAAGGTAGAAGGGCCTTGAGATGTCAGGTATGACTAGGGCTTGTGCAGAAGTGAGGGCCTGTTTTAGGTTGTCAAAGGCCTACTGTTGTTCTTCTCCCCAGGAAAATGCTGAGGGTCCCCCGCCCCTTGTTACCTCGTATAGATTTCTGGCCAGCTCTGCAAAACCAGGTATCCATAGGTGACAATATCCAGCTGACCCCAGGAATTCTCTGACTTGTCTTTGACTTCGGGGAATGGGGATGTTCAGGATGCCTTTTTCCTTGCACAGGAGAGCCTGCGCATACCCCCTTCCAACTGAAACCCCAGATACTGTACCTCCTCCTGGAAGATCTGTGCCTTTTTAGCTGAGCCTCTAGGCAAGAGGGGCAGTCAGAGGTGGTGAGGAGCAAATCATCTACATATTGCAGAAGAGAAACTTGGGGGTGGGCAGTTCGGAACCCTCGGAGGTCTTCATGCAAGGTCTCGTCAAAGATGGTGGGAGATTTCTTAAACCCTTGTGGAAGCCTTGTCAAAGTCAGTTGGCCACTGAAACCTTCTTCAGGATCTTGCCATTCAAAGGCAAAGATGGGTTGGCTCCCCTTGTCCAAGGGGATACTGAAAAAAGCATCTTTCAAATCCAGGATGCTATAAGTCATCCTGTCAGGGGCCAGAGAGCTCAGGAGGGTGTAAGGATTAGTCACAGTGGGGTGTATGTCCATGACTCTCTTATTCACCTCTCTCAGATCCTGCACGGGTCTATAGTAGGGGAGATGAGCCCTGACCCTCTCAATCTTTTACTTTTTGAGTTCCCCTGTGTTTCCGAGGACAATCTCTTATCCAATGTCCCATCTCCTTACAGTAGGCACATTGGTCTCTCTTTAGGGGACCAGCCTGAGGGCCCAGTCCCCTCTGCCAATTCTGATCTCTGGGCAGATATCTTCGAGGTGGGGGATGTTCACCCTCTCTTAGAGCCAAAGCCCGTGTCAGTTTTCGATTATGATGTTCCTCATGTTCCTCTTGGGTCTCATGGTTATTGAAGACTTTTTGGGCGATTTTAAGCCTTCCAACTTTTGCAATTTCATTCAGATATCAGGAGCAGACTGGGTCACAAAGGTGATGTTTATTGCTTGTTGATTTTCTGACACCTCAGGATCAATAGGAGTGTAGGCCCTGTAGGCCTCCATAAGCCTCTCCAGGGACTGTGCTGGAGCCTCTGTCTGTCCCTGCAAAAGCTACTGACGTTTGACAAATTTGTAGGCTTTTTAGCAGCAGCCTGGTGATGACCCCCCCCCATAAGAATCTGGCAGTAGAGTTTGAGTGACTTGCTACATGAAGGAGTTGTTGGACATCAACCCAGGTGGGCTGGTGAGTAAGAAAGATAGTCTCCAGGAGCCCAATTAAAGCCTGGGGTTTTTCAGAGAAAGCAGGATTTTGTAATGTCCAATTATAAAGATCACTGGTTGAGAAAGGAGAATAAACAAGAAAACTGAAGCCAGAGGAATCCAGCGGGGCCATAGCATGGAGGGGAAGGACAGCAGGGGTCGTCTCAGGCCTCTAGGGCTGGCCTGAATGCATGTTGGGGAGGGGTAAGGAGTGGAGGGGTGGTCAGAGAAGGAGGAGTGGCAGTAGAGGCAGGAGAAGCAGGAGAAGGAGAAGAGACAGGAGAGGGAAGAGAGGCAGGAGAAGGAGGGGGAGCGGATGGGGGTGAGAATAAGGGGGAGGATCTAAAAGGGGGTCCTCCATTGAAGGGGGAAGGACAGGAGGTGGGTGAGACCAATGAAGAGGCTGTCAGGGCCCCAGAGACAGAAGAGAGGGCTTCGAGGGAGAAGGGGGAAAATGGGGTTTTAACCATTTGGGAGGCTTGTCCACGAGGTAAAAATTAGCCATAATATAGGGGACCTGGTCAGGGTGTCCTGGGATTGTGAGGATCACAGCCTGAACAGAAGAAAGTTTGTTAACACCAAAGGACCCAGTGAGGGGCCAGTCACCATCAAAAGACAGCCATTCGAGAGAACAAGGGTACCGAATCTCACCTAATAGACAGTGTCTCCAGAGATTGCGGCTGCCTTCTGGAAATCCTTAAAATGAGAAAGAATTAAGTCAAGGGGAGTGTCTACAGATGAAGAGGATTGACCCATGATGGGAAAGAAAAGGATTACGCTGAAACAAAGACAATAGAGAAACAGATAGATCAGGTAGATCTGTTCAAGACTTGACTGACACAGAACAAAGGCGCTGTGCTTCGGAGGAGAATTGCTGTGAGCGTGATTAAGATTAACACCGAAGGCCCAGAGGGCACAATCAGTCAACCATTCAGATGGAGGGTCAGGGTGTCCCCCGTCCTCCAGCTGGGAGAGCAATACTGCATCCAGTTTCTCTCCCTTTGAGCCCCCAGAAGTCCGGACACCCAAAACAGAAATCAAAACAGACTCACTGCGGGAGAAACTAGATCTAATGTCGTCTGGCACCAAACAGACAACAAAAAAGACAGGAAAACAGACCAAGGGTCTTTTAGGGAATCCCAGACAGAGCCCCCGAAATGTTCGGGGTCCGAAAAAGTCCCTGAATTGACCACTTGGATACTGAGACTCAGGAGAACTTAACTGCTTTATTGGAACCAACCAGCTGGGGATGTAGGCAGGCTTGAGAGCTGCACTGCGACCCAGAGCCATGGAAATGCAGGGTTTTTAAGCACAAAAACTGCAGAGCAGGTAATTTCTATGGAAACCATAAACAGATGTACCAGGAAAGGGTTTGAACAATCTAGGGCTGATTTCCAGAGCCTTAACCTATACAACCATTGGCTAGCATACGTGGGGCAGAAAGTTCTTCCTCTTCTGCCCTGGACCATTTTCATAGAAACCATAAACAGATGTACCAGGAAAGGGTTCAAACAATCTAGGGGATTTCCAGAGTCAAGTGGAGGGCAGCTCTTTCTCAGAGGACAGGGAGGGGTTCTGAAGAGCACTATCCTTCATTTATCACCTCTACTACTTCATGTGACATACATTTTTATGCTTCCTCCTCAATTATAACTCACTTTTTAAATTTGTTGATTTTTTTTTGTGTGTGTATATCACACAGAACATCCCAAATCTTATTCATTTATATACCCACTTCCCAGATGGCACCCTCCCATAGCACCCCCCCCACTAGAGCCCTTTTACTTTGTCTTCCCTGCTACTGTCTGCTGTGTTGTCAGAACTCCCAGCCCTTCCCCAGTACGTGTCCATCCGGTGACTAATCAGCCTATCTAGAGGTCTTTGCTTTAGGAAGGTCAGCTGTTCCTCATGTAGGAGCAATCAGTCGTCACTATTCCTTTAGACAAGATTGGGGTTTGGTGTTCATTTTCCCAGTTCTATGCTGGGTTACTATCTGGGAGTCTCTTGGGCTACCCTGGCCAACAACTCAAAGGAAGGTATCTCCTCTCTGGCATTGTTTCTTGTTATGTAGCCTTTAGCTAAAAATATAGAATCTAAAAAAATTATATTGGCCCCTTTAATTTTTGGTTGTACTTAACTTTTTTGGTGTTTAAGGCCATACAGTTGGCCCAGATAAACCAATTTGTTTTTACTCTTAAGGTCCTTTGAGGATCTGTTCCTCAGGGGTCACATGGGCTTGGGAGGAGCCCCTGGCTCTTTTACCAGTTTTGTCTTTGTGAAGATAAGTCAAAGGTTCTGCTCGACCATGGCTGGCTTCACTTGAAAGCATGGAGGACATGTTTCCTCTGTGTTGACCTTCCTTTTTGTAGTCCATCTTGTGGGGTCTCCAGTCTCCTTGATCAAGAAGACAGGTGACTCACCAGTTATAGAACCTTTTGAGAGATGCTCTTAGTCCCCTAGAACTAGTCAACATAGGAGGGCAAGGAGCATAAAGTGTTCTTTATGTCCCTCTGGCAAATTAGTATAGGCCTCAAAGGATGTCTGTTAAACACCCGTCCGGTACTTTTAATTACCATGTACCATGTAGATAAAGCTTAGGCAAAGACCAATTGTTCTCAGATAAACCTTGCCTAGACATTTATTTCTTGATCTGGTGTGTATAATTTGTCAGTAGGTTGTTGGACTAATATAGTTCCCTCTGGTTTTTAAAACTAGCTAGGCCTTATTTATCTCTCGCATTGTCTCACCCCTCCATCATGGTTTCCCCAATTAAGGTGCCCCCATTTTTCCCTCAATAATACCCTTCTCCTATGGTCCTACCTCTTGAGCTCCTTTTATCCCCTAGGTTCCTTGTATACCCTTCCCTCCCCCTCCCTTAAACTAACCCAATTTTTATCCATATCTCCCTTATTAAGGCCTGTTTCCTACTGTTCTTTTTCAGAGTTGTTCTTTTCCTTTATCTCCCTGGTTTGTGGGGAACTAAAGGCCCCACCTTGCATAGGTCTGAAAGGAAGTTACTGGGGGTGCGGCCTGGCTTGCTTTGAAAGTCTGAAGAATACTTCCGCACTGCTGAGAAGTGCATAATCAGGGTGTGACCATCCTTAAGATACACCCTCAAGGGGGAGGGCGGAGTTCCAGGTGCCTTTATAAGCTTTGTGAGACTTGCAATAAATGAATCTCTGCTTGCCTGACTAAGACTCCCCGTTGCGTCAGAGTGTCCCTGGGTAATGGGGGCGGTGTGGGCTGGCAAACGGCATGCTTACTCATCCCCAATCCTTACCTCACTGGGGTCGTTGGTTCAAACCCCTGGCACTGGTTCATTTTCATTATCCTAGTTCCTGTAGTTATGTCTGGATTCATAATCACTTATCAGGATTTGGTGCTAGGATCCACATATGATGGAGAACATACATCACTTTTTTTTTTCTGAGTCTGTGTTACTTCACTTAGTATAACAGTTTCTAGTTCCATCCATTTACCTGCAAATTTCATGATTTCATCTTTCTTTACTGCTGAGTAAAACTCCATCGTATAAATGAATCACATTTTCATTATCCACTCGTCTCTTGAGGGACTCTTAGGTTGCTTCCATCTCTTAGCTATTGTGAAAAGAGCAGCAACAAACATGGATGTACAAGTGTCTCTGCAACAGGATGAGTTCTTTGAGTATATGCCAAGGAGTGGTATAACTGGGTCAAATGGTAGGTTCATTTGTAGTTTTTTAAGAGTTCTCCACACTGCTTTCCATAGGGGTTGAACCAGTTTGCAGCCCCACCAGCAGTGGATGAGTGTTCCCCTTTCCCCACATCCTCTCTAACATTTGGTATCATTTGTTCTCATGATGTAGGCCAGTCTGACTAGGATAAGATGATATCCTAAAGTGGTTTTAATTTGCATTTCCCTAATTATTAGTGATGTTGAACATCTTTTAAGATGCTTCTTAGCCATCTTTATTTCTTCTTTTGAGAACTCCCTGTTCAGCTCCTTAGCCCATCTTTTAATTGGGTTAGTTCCTGTCTTGATTCTCTGTTTTTTGAGTTCATTATATATTCTGGATGTTAAACCTTTGTCAAATGTGTTGCTGGTAAAAATTTTCTCCCATTCTGTGGGTTTTCCCTTCACTTCCCTGGTTGCCTCTTTTGATGTACAGAAGCTTTTTAGTTTAATGAGGTCCCATTTGTTGATGCTTGACCTTCTTTCCTAGGCAATTGATGTCTGGTTTAGAAAATCCTTTCTTACACCTATATCTTATAGGTTTTGCCAATGTTTTCTTCTAAGAGTTTCAGAGTTTCAGTCTTTACATTGAGGTCTTTGATCCGTTTGGAATTTACTTTTGTGCAAAAGTAAATTTCATTTTTCTACAGGTAGAGATCCAGTTTTGCCAGCACCATTTGATGAACATGCTGTCTTTCCTCCAATGAATATTCTTGGCCCCTTTGTCAAATATCAGGTGGCTGAAATTGCATTTTGTTCATATTTGGGTCTTCAATTTTGTTGGTCTATGGGTCTCTTTTTGTGCCAGTACCAGTACCATGTTGTTTTTATGACTATAGCTCTGTAGTACAGCTTGAAATCTGTTATAGTAATCCCCTAGCATTGCTCTTAGTGCTCAGGGTTGTTTTGGCTATCCGAGGTCTTTTGTGCTTCCATACAAATCTTAGGATAGTTTTTTCCAATTTTGTGAAAAATGTCGTGGGGATTTTGATTGGCATTACGTTGAATCTATATATATGACTTTTGGTAGGATGGTCATTTTCACAATATTAATTCTTCCAATCCATGAGCATGGGAGGTCCTTCCATCTTCTGATGTCTTCCTCAATTTCTTTCTTTAAAGATTTAAATTTTTCATTGTAGAGCTCTTTAATGTCTTTGGTCAGGTTTATTCTGAAATATTTTATTTTTTTGCAGCTATTGTGAAGGGGAGTGTTTCCATGTGCTCTTTCTCGGATTGCTTGTTATTGGTATATAGAAAGACTATAGACTTTTGTTAAGTTAATTTTGTAACCTGCCACTTCACTGAACATGTTAATAATTTCTAGGAGTTTTCAGGTGGAATTTTTGGCATCCCTTAGATATAACATCATGTCATCTGCAAAAAGGGATAATTTCATCTCTTCTTTTCCAATTATTAGTCCTTTAATTTCCTTCTCTTGTCTTATTGCTCTTGCAAGAGTTTCAAGTACTATGTTAAAGAGAATTGGGGATAGTGGAGAGCCTTGTCTGGTTCCTGATTTCACTGGGGATGCTTCCAGTTTTTCTCCATTTCAAATGATGTTGGCTATCATTTTGTTATATATGGCTTTAATTATGTTGAGGTATGTTCCCTCCAGTCCAATTCCTTCTAGGACTTTGAACATAAATGCATCTTTTACTTTTCATTTAGTTCTAGGAATACTTTTATTTCTTTCTTAATTTCTCTTTTGATCCATTCATCATTCAGAAGTGTGTTGTTTAATCTGCATGTGCTCATGTGGTTACTAGGGCTTCTTCTGTTGTTGATTTTAAGCTTTATTGCATTGTGGTCTGATAAAATGCATGGAATTATTTCAATCTTTTTGTATTTGTTGAGTTTTGTTTTGTGTCCCAGTATGAGGTTGATTTTAGAGAATGTTTCATGGGTCGCTGAATAGAAAGTATATCCTTTGGTGCTTTTGTAGAATACTCGGTAGATGTCTGTTAGGTCCATTTGATGTGTGCTGTTGTTTAGTTCAGCTCTCTCTCTGTTAACTCTCTGTCCTGTTGACCTATCTAATGAAGACAGTGGGGTATTGAAGTCCCCTACTATTAATGAATTGGGATTAAATTGGGATTAATCTGGGTCTTAAAGTCCTGTAGTAGTATTTTTATGAAGTTGGGTGCACCAGAGTTTGGTGAATATATGTTCAAGATTGTAATAGCATCTTGGTCAGTTGTTCCTTTGATCATGTTT
>NW_008343385.1:618526-634899 GCF_000622305.1 Nannospalax galili | reverse complement strand
CATCCTTTCACTTTAAGATGGTGTCTGTCTTTGAAAGTAAGATGAGTTTCTTACAGACAACAAAAAGATGGGTTTCGTTTCTTGATCCATTCACCTAGTCTGTGTCTTTTGACTGAGGAGTTCAGTCTGTTGATATTTAAAGTTATTAATGAAAGATGTGTATTGAATCCTATCATTTTTATCTCTGTTCACTTTCTTGATATAGCTGTGTTTTCCACAGTTATACCTTCATTGAATTTCTTTCCACAACCCCTTGGGTATAGTCATTCCCTTCTTCAGCTCTTTGTATTGGTTCAAGAACTCTCTGAAGAGCTGGTTTTCTGGACATGAATTCTTTCAGCCCACTTAAGTCATGGAAGATTTTTCTTTCCCCTTTGGCTATAACAGATATTTTGGCTGGGTATAGTAATCTGGGTTGGCATCTGTGGTCATTTAAAACTGAGAATACTTTGGTCCAGGCTCTTCTGGCTTTCATAGTTTGCACTGAAAAGTGAGTCGTAATCCTGATGGGTTTTCCTTTTTATGTGACTTGTTCTTTTTCTTTTGCCACTTTCAGTATCGTCTCTTCTTTCTGTACATTTATTGTTTTTACTATGATGTGCCATGGAGAGTTTTTTTTTCTGGTCCTATCTATTTGTTGTTCTATATGCTTCTTGTATTTGTATGGGCATCTCTTTCTTTAATTTTGGGAAATTTTCTTCTACAATTCTGTTGAAGATCTGGTCCATACGATTATCTTGAGATTCTTCTCCTTCCTGTATGCCTATGATTCATAAGTTTGCTCTTTTTATTGTGTCACACAATTCCTGCATGCTCCATACTTGTGTTTTCTTACATTTTTCATAATCTTAGCTTGCGTGGTCTAGTTCACCCACTTTTACCTTCAAGTGTTGATAATCTGTTTATTTCATTTTTCCTATTGGTGAGGCTTTGTCCTCTCGTTTCTAATTGGCTTATTGAGTGTTTCACTTCCTTCTTCATTTCAGCCTGAGTATTCTTCAATATTTCTAACTCTTCTGAATTCATTTAGAAGTTTATCCCTATCTTCCTTCAGTTCTTTGATTTCTTTGTGTGTTCTTCAAATTCACTGAATTCTTTTATCATGTCTATAATTGTTATTTTGAGATCCATGTCCTGTGTTATCTCTAGGGGGTTCTCATTTTACTCCTCTACATGACTATTGGTATTTAGTGGGGATATGTTATTTTGGTTTTCCATGTTATTATTTTTTCCTCTGTGACTTTGACATGTGAATTTCTTTTGTAGTTTTTGATTTCTTGTGTGAGACTCAAGCCTTCAAGTTCAGATCTGCTTCTTTTTGTAAACTCTATAAGTGACTTTGTGGTTTCCTTGTTGGGTATGAAAAGCTGGTTGGTCTAGACTTCAGGTTGTCTCTTTTAATTTTATATTGGAGTGGCCAGATTGCTTTCATCTTCAGGAGTTCTCACAGAGGCCCAAGTCAGATGAGGATCCTATGCTCTCAGGCTTTCTTCTGAGGTCTAGATCCCTCCAGGAGAGATGTTGTTCTCAGAAATTTGGGTGCTGAACTGGACTGGGAGCAACGCCCAGGAAAATGCTGGTCTTGGGCAGCTGGTGGCCATGCCTCACAGGGAAGCAGAGGGCGGTGAAGCTGGGACCAAGCCCAGAGGGCTTCTGGGGACCTCGAGAAGGAACTGGGTTGGTCTGGATGCAAAGGATCAGGAAGCAGTGGTGGCTCCGAGCCGAATGGTCATCCCCAGTGTCTGGGGTGCCAAGACAAGAATTGGGCAAGTGCCCAGGTTAGGAGGGAGATGGGGCGGGGGAGGTCCACAGGTGAATGAGGCTGGGGGAGTCAAGGCAAGGTCGGCGCCACTGGACTTACCCAGGAGAGTGGCTGGCAAGTTGTGCAGCCTGGGGCAGCAGCTCTTCTATTACGTTTTTGAGATAGGGTCTCCTTATGTAGCCCTGGCTGGTCTTGAACTCACTGTATATCTCAGGGAGGGACTCCATCAATGGAGATCATCATGCTTCATCTTTGCAAGTGTGAGCACTACAGGTGTATACCACACTCCTAGTGAAGAAGTTAGTTCTTGATGTCAAATCGTTACATTGAACTCATGATTATATTGTCTAACAATGGAAATTGTGGAATGCACACTGGACAGAGACAGAAAAAGCTATAAATTAGAGAAATGCTGAAAATTACCAGAGCCAGCAATTATATACTATATAAAAAATGAAGATTTTTATAAATTAGAATTCTTTGCCCATGTATATGATAAATACATAAATCTCAGTGTAATGATGCTTAGGTAGCTGAGTGGCATTTTATTTGAGTGTTTGTATTCAGATATGTCCTTAGGGCCTCATGCTTTAGCTACCTGCTAATTCTTTCTTCTCAGAAAAATACCTAGGTGTTAATTGAATTTAGTTTTAATCATATTTTCTTTTACTTTGTGAGTATATGTGTGTATAAAATAGAATGCTCACTTGATAAACTTGATTCCATTGCAAAGAATTAAGGGATTAGACATTTATGTGGCAAACTTTGCAGAAAATAATTTTATTAGCCCTTTCTCCTAGTTAGAGCCTTAAAGAAAACCCTGATTCTGAAAGCTTTTTAATAAAAATTCAAAAATGTGAGGTTGAACTATGGTTAAATTTTACTCAATTCTATTGTTATCGAACAATTGTACTGGTTAAAGCAAATTACTAATAAATTTAGTTTTTGTTCAATAAATTGTGCCATTGATTATATTAATTACAGAAAATGAGTTTGAGTGACAGTAATGCATTATATCCATGGAATAACAGACCTAATAGCTATTTTTAACATGAGAAATTTACTCCATTTTAAAGTTACTACAGATGAGAAATGTGAATATTACTGAAATATATTTCCCTCATTTTTTCTTACAGGGTCAACAAATTTCATTAGCACCAATTCATAAACTTGAAGAAGCTCTGTATGAATACCAACCACTGCAAATAGAGACAAGTGGACCACAAGTTCCCGAGCCTGAGATGTTAGGAAGACTTGGGTAAGTGTCAAAAGTACTTTCCATAGTGAGGAGCTGATGTGTAGGGCTCTGTTGCTACTTTTAACTGATATTTCAACATTCCAAGGTTTTTACTTTATAGATTAATTCCATTTTTAAAAAACAAGCAATGCTAAATAATAAATTTTTATTTAATAAATTTTTTTTTCCAGTGAATTTGCTAGGTTCTTGAGATTAGAACTGTAATGTAGTGGCTCTACCGAGACTATCTTTGGCAGCCATGTTTAAAGGGACTGTTTTTAGCTTGCTATGTTTTTTGTTTTGTTCTGTTTTTAAATTACCTTGGTAATAAACCAAGGTACTGTCCTTAAAAAAGAGTAGATTTATGCACTGTCTGCTACTGGTAGTGAAACTTCTCTCATTTTTGAGACATTACCCAGGAAATATATTTTGTCAAAAGGTAGAATGTAGGGCTGGCCCAACAGTTATATGTATCCTTTTTGGAGAACTTGAGAACCTGGCTTTTGTGAATGATGGAAATGGTCCATTTCTCTCCCCAAAGCAAATGAGGTTTTTACATACTTGGAAAGTACAGACACAGATGTCTCTAGATGGAGGAAAATATTTCTTGGTCTGGCCTTTTTAGTACAAAGTATAAAATTGAAGAATGATTCAGAAACTGCGTTTCTTTTTCTTTTAATTTTTTTGAGACCTGGTCTCACTGTGTAACCTTGGCTGGCCAGACTCGCTATGTAGACCAGGCTGGCCTCGAACTCACAGAGATCTGCCTGCCTCTGCAAGTGATGGGATCGAAGGTGTGAGTCATCATGTTTGGCCTAGCTACTATGTTTCTTAAGAAAAGAAAATAATTCATACAATAAGGCAAAGTAATTAAAATAAAATCAAAGACTCCAGCAATAGAAATAAGAAAGGTGAAACAAATAGTAAAGCCTATATGTATCTTCAAACTAAGACCAACCTCTTAAACATGATGCCTAGTATTCTACATGTGACTGTTGAGGCTCCAAGGTGAACTAACAGTAAAATGGCATAATATTTAATTATCCAGTATTAGATAGCTCTTAAGGATAGGTATCTTTAGTTCTCAATTCTCTTAAAGTCCTACAACCTCCAAATATGAAGCCAAAATGGGAACATCTAAAACTCCCATTGAGGTAATATATTGATTGATTAATTGTCCTATATGCTAAAATTAAAGCCTGAGGACCTAAAGATTATTATGTTATTTAGTATATTATTTATTGACGTTTTCATGTGTTGTTTGTTGTGTTTTTGGTGTGTGTGTGTGTGTGTGTGTGTGTGTGTGTGTGTGTGTGTGTAGGTACAGGTGCATATGCATCTGTGTGCACATGTGTATGTGTAGGCCAGAGTTTGTGTTTTGAGACAGGATAGCTTGCTAGGACCTGGAACTTACTGATTAGGCCAGCCTGCTTTCACTTCCCCAGTGTTGAGATTGCAAGTCTGTATCACCACAGTTGGATTTTTACATGGGGATTGAACTCAGATTGTCATATTTGTGTGTCAAGTGTTTTACCCACTAAGCTATCTCCCTAATCCCAAGAATATTGTATTTTATGGTATAAAAAGTTACACATAACACAAACATTGATCAAAAAAATATTTTATGAATTACCAACAGCCAGACTTCTGTTTCTCTAACCTTTAAAAAAAACTTTAACATCAGTAATAATTAGGTATTTGAAATAATTCCCTCTCTGTTAAAGCTTTGCATATAATATTGTCATGAATAATACATTTGAGAGATCATGGAAATGGCCATGAAGAGTCTGTTCTCTCCTCGTACCACATGAGTTCCAAGATGAAATTTAGCCTTGATAGTGAGTTCCTTTACCCTTTGGGCCTCGAAGTAAAAGGTTTGACAACAGCAGTTCAAAGGACAGGAAGAAGGAAAGAAAAGTTTGCTATTGAAATTTTTGTACATTGTCAATGAAATAGTATGTTATAAACCCCAGAATAACTACTAAAAGAAAATCAATAAAAAGTAAAACAAGAAGAAATAGCCAGTCAACCAATACCACAGAAAATAATGAGGTCATTAAAACACTTCATTTGG
The DNA here is from genome assembly GCF_000622305.1 of Nannospalax galili. Taxonomy (NCBI): domain Eukaryota; kingdom Metazoa; phylum Chordata; class Mammalia; order Rodentia; family Spalacidae; genus Nannospalax; species Nannospalax galili. The sequence continues at coordinate 629,826 of NW_008343385.1, read as the reverse complement.
GATGGGGAGATGATTCGTGTTAAAATACTTGCTGATAAACCCAAGGACTGGAGTTTGGATCACCAGAGCTCATGTAAATGCAGGCAGGCAGAGTGGCCCACCTGTAATTCCAGCCTTGGAAGCTAGAGGCAGAGGATCCCTAGAGCAGCTGGCTGACTAGCCATATTGATGAGCTCTGGGTTTGATAGAGAGACCCTCCCTCATTGAATATGGTGGAAGAGTGACTGAGGATGATTCCCAACATCAACCTTGGGCCGCCACATGCATGTGCACCCATGTGCAAATGTGCATTGCACACATGCATACACACACACACACGTGAAAAAAAGCTTAGAGCAAAGGAAGAGGAAAAGGGAAACAAGAAGAAAGAGAAGTTAGAGAACAGCTTGATAAAGATTTAATCAATGTTATCAAGTTAAATGTAAATGTTGTACAATAGTGAGTAAAAATTTTTGTAATGCTGTAAATGTTCTAGATCTTTACTGTTAACTGTGGTAGCTACTGATCACATTTCTGCTGAGCACTTGAAATGTGCTTAGTGTAACTGAAAACTCAATTTTAATTTTTAGTGAATTTCATTAAATATTTAAACTTTCTTTGAATTTGATCTGTATTTTATTGTTTTAATTTGGCAAATACACAAATCATTATCTCTTTAAATATCCCTTCCTTATTTTCTGTTTTCATTCTATACCTCTGATTTCATGTTAAGCTTTAAACAGTTTTTGATTGATTCATTTTTACTTTGTGTGTATGAGTGTTTTGCCTTCATGTAAGTACACTGTGTGCATGGTAATGCCCACAAATACCAGAAGAGGGCATCAGATACCCTGGAACTGGAGTTACAGTTGATTATTAGCCACCATGTGGGTGCTGGGAACCAAGACCTGGTTCTCTGCAAGGGCAGCCAGTGCTCTTAACTGCTGAGCCATCTCTCTAGCCCATGTTAAGCTATTTATACTGCCATTTTTTTTAAATTGAGGCAACATACATAAATAGTAGGCTATCTTAACACATTTTAAGTAGACAATTCAGTGATATTAAATAGGTTCATGCTGTTGTGCAACCATCACTAATATCCATTTCCAGAACTTCGTATTTTGCAAAACTGAAACTTCATACTCACGGACACTTCCATTCTTCCTTTCCATTCAGTGTGTTTTTTGTCTCTGCATCTGATTGCTCCAAGTACCTCATAAAGTGAAATCATGGCATCTGTCTTTAGTGAATGGCTTATATCACATAGCATAATGCCCTCAAAGGTCATGCTGAACTGTGTGACAGGCGTTTTAGGGCTAAATAATGTCATGTTGTATACATATCCCACTTCTATTTATCCATTCATGCCTCTATGCACATTTGTGCTGTGTATATCGCTTGGTGATTGTAAATAGTGTCGCCACGAACCTGGATATCTGGGGTTGTGCTTTCAGTGTTTTTGGATATATAGCCAAAAGTAGGATTACTGGAACATTTCAATAGTTTTGGTATGAGGACTTTGTACTGTTCTCCATCAAAGCTGAGCCATTTTACATAACTAATAATAGTGTATCAGCGTTCTATATTTTTTGCCTTATTCCCACTGACACTTTCTTTTTTAAAACAGAAACTGTATTAATATACATAAAGGGATACTTGCTGCAGTTCTGGTTGGTATTTCCCAAGTGATTAATGATGTTGAATATCTTTTCATATATGTAAAGAGAGACCATATATAGATAGATAGATAGATAGATAGATAGATAGATAGATAGATAGATAGATATAGATAATAGATATACATATGTCTTTTTTTTAAGACTGGGTGGGGTGTGTGTGTGTGTGTGTCTGTATGTCTGTGTGTCTCCGTCTGTCTGTCTGAGCATGGAGGTCAGAGGACAACTTGCAAGAGTTGGTTCTTTCCTTGTACCATATGGGTCCTGAGGACTGAACTCAGGTCCTCAGGCTTGCAGTACATGCCCTGATCCTCTGAGCCATCTTAGCAGCCCAAATTATTGATTTTTATTTTGTTGAGTACATTTTTAAATGTATCAGTGAACTTTCATAGCATTATTTAAAACATCTAATAGTAGATATTATGTATATTTCTAGGTATTTGAAATAGTATTCAGGAAAGACTGAATTTTAGCTAATCATAAAATTTGTTTTAAATGAGTCAATTTAGGTTTCTGTTGATGAGTAATTGAAGACAATCTATGATTACCACTTAGGAAATGAGAATTTATTTAACAGCTTCATTAAAGTGTGATTTACATATAATAAAACACCTCCTTTTAGTGTATGCCTTCATGAGTTTTGATAAATGCATATGGGGTACAACCTCTGTAATCATAACTCTGTATCATCTGCTGTCACTGATGTGTTTTTTCTCAGAAAAAAGAATTTTATGACACAAAATGGTTATGTATATTTTAAAACTTTCTGTGGGAGAATGTAATGTTTTATATGCTTTTTTTTTGGTTAAGGTTGTTACATAATGTATGGCTTTTTTAGCTGTGGACAAACGATGTTCATTTTATTTTTCTTTTTGCGCACTTCATTTAAGTCAATACATTGTTATACAAAGCTCCTCAGGAGCATCAGAAAATGGAATAATAATGGAAAAACCCCAAAAGTCACAAAAGTGATTGTAGTATGTGTATGTGTATAACATAATTTATATTATACTTAGTTGTATTTATGGAAGTATTACTAAATTAAGTTTTCTTTTTTCCTTGCTATAATAGCAAAATGTCTTTCATATCTGTTTTTGTTAGTATTTGAATTAGAAATCAGCTTGCATATCAACATGAACCTTCATGCTTTAGGTTCTAGTCTGGCTTTTGTCTGGGAAGTTTTCAGTCTTTTTATGAAATCATGGAGAAATATGTTTCTGCTGAAGCTGTTGTCAAACAAGCTTCTTTCAACAGGCAGACTCAGGACAGCTGAACGAAGCTGTTTAGTCTAGAGTAAACGCTCACAAGATTGCAAGGTCACTGAGAAAATGTAATTATGCAGCCTCTTCTAGAATTGTTTTCTTGTAGTTGGGACTTTAACAACATTAAGTCACGATACTAATTAAAATGCATAATAAAATTTATTTTAAAGTTAATCTCAGAAAACAGCTCAAAATATAATAAATTATTACAGTGAAGCAGTTTTTTAAAAAAAGGACTTCAAAAGAGCAAGTGCAATTTGTTGTTGGAATTTGGTTATTTATTCCTCCCAGATCACTATAAAACTTGTTAGACCCTGTAGATGGTATATAAGATTGTCTCCATTGGAAAATGAAACTTTTTAGTATTTTCAAGTTAACTGAGAAACAGTGAATTCTTTAGCCATTATTTTGTTTTGCTATTCGTTTGCTTATCACTCAGCAAGTATTTATGATGTATTTACTGTAGGCCAGTTACACTTTCTTCTGAGTGCCAAGAAAATATCAGTGAACAAAACAGAAGAAAAATGCCTCATAACCTGCTGGTACAAAACCAACAATAAAAATGCATTATTGAATCTGTTAGTTGATGATTTAGTCAGCGTTCTCTCGTGAAAAAGAACCAATAAGCTTTTGTAGAGACATTTAAGATGAGATTTATTTTGGACTTGGCTCATGTGATTATGTAGTACCATAAGCTGCTGTCTGCAAGCAGAGCAAGAGAGCTGGTGGTGTAATTCTGAGTCTAAGAGACTGAGGACAGTGGCAGTTGATGATGTGACCCCTTAGTGTGAGGCTGAATGCCTGAGAATGGGCTCGTGGTGGAGATGATGTAGGGGAGTTTCAATCCCAGAGTCTGAAGACCTGATCACCTGGAGTTCTGATGTCTGAGGATAGATGACTATCTCAGCTCTAGAATGTAGAATGAACACACCCTTCCTTTGCCTACCCCCCACGCCTCCCCTCAACCCTTTTCTAGTCAGGCCCTCAGCTGAGCTGGATGTTTGGTGGGGATAAATCTTCCTTACTCAGGCTGATGATTCAAATGCTCACTTCTTCTGGGAACATTCCTACAGACCCACTAAGAAATAATGTTTTAGAAACTGTTTGAATATGCCTTAACTGATTTAGGTTGGCACATAAAATTAAACATTGAATGATAATTACTACTTGAGAGATAAAAGCAGAGGATAAAGGGTTGGAGAGTAATTAGACTAGGGTGCCATTGTTTAGTAAGTAGTTTGTGATGAAGTCTTGTATAAGGTGGGGCTAGGCAAGGGGTTATAACATGAATTAGGCTGTATCCAGGAAAGAGTAAAAGGAGCTGTAAGTACAAGGGCGCAGAAGTGAATATGTGCATGAGGAAGAGGGTCCAGTATGTTTGGGGTAGAAGTAAATGAATATGGAGAATGGTTAGAGAAGAGGTCAGAGAGCTAGCAGGTTTTTCTATAAAGGGTAAGGTTGATTCTAGTTGGCTGTTTGTATTAATTACTTTTCTATTGTTGTGATAAAATGCCATGACAAAAAGCAATTTATAAAAGGAAAAGTTTATTCTGGCTTACAGTTCCTGGAGGGTCATAATAGTGGCAAGGGGGCCGGGGAGGGCTGGTGGCAGGAGACTGGAGCAGGAAGCTGAGAAAGCATATATTATTATCCACATACAGGAATTGTTTGGTTTTGAGACAGTCTCCTGTAGCCCAGGCTGGCCTCAGGTGGGAGGGGCTCAAGAGTGGCTCCCCCTCCTCCCAGGGATCTGTAAGTAATTAATGGGGAAGGAGAAACATTTTCTTCAGTAATATAGCCTCTGGTAGGTTGCCCATAGTCCTGTAAATAATGCTTTACTTATGCTCATTAGAGCAAGAGAGAGAGAGAGAGAGAGAGAGAGAGAGAGAGAGAGAGAACAAGAACAAACTGAAAATTGAACAAGGCTATAAACTCTCAAAGCCTACCCCCCAGTGATGGAGTACATCCTCCAGCAAAGCTGCACCTCCTCGAAGTTCCATAACCTCCCCGAATAGCACCACCAACAGAGCACCAAGTGTTCAAATACTTGCACAGGAGACATTTCTCATTCAAAACACCACAGTGCTCTAGGGTTTTTTAGGCCATGGTTAAGATTTGACTTTTTTCCTTTTAGGACGTTGGGAAGACAGAGGAGCATTTTAAACAGAGGTATGGCATAATATGTCATACCCCTAGAAAGACCTATTATAGGAGAGTTTGATGGTGGTAGGGTGAAATGGGGGCAATGGTGAAAGCAAGCAAACTTGTAGCAACTCTGATTCAGGTGATGGGGGCATGCCCAAGTGTGGTAGCAGTGTAGTTGATAGGAAAGCATTTGGATAATTGATTCAGAGTCAAGAATTTTTTTGTGGATTGATTATGGAGGCATATGACAAAGATATAACGTCAAAGATTTCTTTTTTTTTAATCTAAACAACTAATTGCTTCCAGGACTTCAACAGAACAGTGAAGCTGCCATTTACTGTTCAGGCAATAAGAGCTGTGTTGCCTGTAGTAAATTTGAAAAATTATAAGTCCAATTGAAAGTCAGCCTACTTTTCAAATGTCCTTCCTGAATTTTTTTTTTTAGTTCTAAATAATTGCTGTGGTTACATTTAAATTTAGTAGTATATATGTAAGCTCCCAGTTAGCACATCTTTACTTCTTGTTCCTTAATAACATATTATATATAGGAGTTACTCTCAGTTTTATAGTCTGCCTCAACTCTCCCTACCCACCCTCTATTTTACAAACTCAGCTACCTTTGACCTTATTAAAGAAAAAGTTTTGAAATTCTTCTAGGTCCTTTCTGATAAAGTTTCTGCATCTTTCCCCTGTGGTAGACCTATTCCTGAGTTTATACAGTAGATTTGAATAAACATTTACATACCAGTGAAAAAGGAAGAAACAGAAATTTAGCTCTTGGAACTTTACTTATATTTAAAGATTTTCAGCTATCAGGAACATTGAAAGCTGCTAAAGTAAGTACTATATCAACAAAGCCATAAACAGTATTGTAATTTCTGGAATTTATTATGAAATAAAAACTTTATTAAATTCTGATAGACTCATCAGGAAGATGCTTCCTAGCTGTTAGGATCTCTGTTGCTTCATGAAAGTAACTTTTGAAATTAAAGTTAGCAAATGTATTTCTCAATCAATGAAGCAAAAATAAGTGGAAAAATCTTGATCATGTCACCTGTTGAACATAACTATGTGAAAAGATCAATTTTAGTGAGCTATTGATAAATTTGTAAAAGTCAAATCTCAGAACAGAAACTGGAGTGTGGTAACCCATTACATGCTTTTAAATACTGCCCAGTTTTCAAAGGACTAATATGATTATTTGTATATGCAAATGTATATTTTATGTGCTTGTGGGTTTTGGGGGGGGCGTCTTTTTGAGACAGGGTCTCCCTATACCCCCTGCTGGCCTGTACTTGCTATATAGACCAGGGTAGCCTTGAATTCACAGATCTCTGTTTGCCTCTGCCTCCCAAGTACTAGGATTAAAAGCTTGCACCACCACACCTTGCAACATTGAACTTTTTGATCCTCCCACTTCAGCCTTCCAAGTACTGAGATTACATACAGTCTTATGCCACCACGTCCACATTTATATAGTGTGAAGATCAAACCAAGGGCTATGTGCATACAGAGCAAGCACCCTACCAACTGAGCTCACCCCCAGCCTAGATCCATTTTTAATGGAATAAAATAGGAAGTAAACTAGTGAAGGAAATTATAATTAGCAAACATATTATTTTGTGAAACTTTGTTTTAGTTGTATGTGTATCTATATGCATGCATGTATACCTATTTACAGTGGGTTTTCATGTAAAATACATTGCTAATTATGCTAAGAAAAATTTGAGCTTTAAAAAAAAAAAGCACAGTATAAAGTCACCATGTGGTTAAGTCCATGGAGCACACTTTTGAGGTCTAAGGGATACTGCTTATGAGTATAGATGAACATAGCCTCAGGAAAATGGAAAAGGTCTCTAATTTTCTTCTGTTATAAAGTAAGCGTTATAATATGTATTTTCAAATTTTCAGTTGCTAACCCTCATTTTAATAGGGAAAACAGTCCTCTTGTGGTAGTTCAAATGAGAATATCTCCCACAGGTTCCAAGTATTTGGACATTTTGGTCCCCAGTTTGAGTAGTTTTTGGCCATTTGCTGAAGATAGGCTTTTCTCCACTGAATTGCCCTTATGCGTTTATAAAAATCAGTGGACAGTGTGTCAGTGTTTGTTGCAGTGATTTGTTTATTGATGATGATACCAGAATTATTATGCTGTCTTGATTACTGTGGTTTTATAGGAACTTGGAACATGAACATCAATCCTCTACTTTTTTTTTTCTATTTTAGCTTCTTTGCATATTGATGCAAATTTTAGGGTCAGCTTTCTCATGTCTACAAAGAGTATGCTAGAATTAAAAGCAAAACAAAATACCATGCGCCTTTTGCCAGGTATGGTAGCTCATGTCTATAACCCCAGAACCTGGGAGCAGAGGCAGGAGGAGTTAGTGATTGTGAGTTGGAGGCCAGCTTGGACTACAAAGTGACCCTGTTTCCATCCCCAGTCTGTTAGCATGTATAATTGAATCCATGAGGTCTGGTGGGAGGAGAGTGGGCTGTGTGGGGTGCAGATAAGGGAGGGGTTCTGACTATGATTAAGATGTATGAAATGCACAAAAATTCAATAAAAATATATATTGAAAAAAATAATGTAAAGAAATACTGACATAGACACCTGACGTCAACCTCTGGTCCCCCCACAGAGACACAAGTACACACACACATACATACACACACACACACACACACACGCACACACACACATACACCCTCATGTGCAGAATTCCAAGCAATTTATATAGGGACTGTGCTGCCAAGAAAGTGGAAAATAATTCCCCATTCCTGAAGTGTGGACTGCGCATAATGACTTCCTTCCAAAGAGTGACCTCTGGTCCCCCCACAGAGACACAAGTACACACACACATACATACACACACACACACACACACACGCACACACACACATACACCCTCATGTGCAGAATTCCAAGCAATTTATATAGGGACTGTGCTGCCAAGAAAGTGGAAAATAATTCCCCATTCCTGAAGTGTGGACTGCGCATAATGACTTCCTTCCAAAGAGTGAAATGTACTTAAAAAAAAAAAAAAAGAGTTTAGAAGAAGAGAAGTAAGAGTAACTTTACAGTTAGAAAAACCTAACACTACTTCAGCTGGGTGATCAAAGTGGACATCGATGTAACAGGACATGTTGACAGTGTGTGTGTGTGTGTGTGTGTGTGTGTGTGTGCATGTGTGTATGCATATGTCTGTGAGATAGAAAAAAGAAAACAGGCAGAAGTTCCAATTATAGAATATGGGTCTCTCTTTTAATTATATGCCTGTTTCCCAGTTAAATTGACCATACTGTAAGTATATGATCACTCATTACTTCATTTCCTAGTCAAAATTTAGGATTACAAACTAGGATTTGGTTGATGATTTGAGTTGTGCCTTGAAAGATTCATATTCTCTTAAGAAAACTTTGAAGTATAGATAACTTTTTTTAAAAAAATTAGGTATGTAGAAATTGCATTTCCATTTACAGAGACAAGGGAAAAAAAGACAGTTAACCTAGGTCTCTTTTCTTCTCTGTCTCCTTATTAGCAAATACATACTTCATTCTTTTAATTTCTTTAAATCCTTCTACCATGAGTTTTCCAATTAAATGAAAAACAAGAAACATCAATAAAAGCATAAAACACAAGAAATGGTAGACATTCTAGATTTTAGATGTGTTGCTAGAAATTATTCACTCATTTTCAGAGATAGGTTTGAAAATTTAAATTTGAAAGAGGCAGTAAGTATAATGTATTAGGACAAGTAAGCATCTTCCCTAATAGTCACTCTTTATCACCTTGGAATCTTAACAGCATTTGTTAAAATAAGTTGGGTTTTTTACTTCCTGTTAAAGGTAATAGATACTCATTACAGAAAAACATTCAGGTAATAAGCTAATAGGAAAAAATTCTCATGCTTTTAGTATTGAACTTCTTTTTCAATATATGAATTCATAAACTATAAGTGATTTCAAAATGTTCTGGGACATAACTGCCCATAAATTCTTTGCTTTTTTTTCTTAGCAGTTTAGTAATTAAATGTTGACTGCCTTCTTCCTGGCCTGATGTGGTACTACCTAATGCTAGGAAGCCAGTGTTACCATGTCCCAAGAAACAAACAGTCCAAGAAATGAGAACTGGATAGTTCCATTGGTACAAAATAAAAATATATTAAAGTTTTGTGTCTAATAATATTATTAAAATTTATTTAAACATGCTCAGAATCCCCAAAGTAGTTATGATTCTGACTTGAAGGTAATGTTGCTCCCTCCTTTTTAGGTTTCTCTGTATAACTAGTTTTAAATATAAAAACATAAATCCTAAAGAGCAGGAGTGGAAAACCGGGATGGTTTTCATTTGCCACAATTTCCTGTGAGACATGGCTCTAAACAAGGCCCATAGTTACACAAGTTAATATGGTTTTATTTACAGTGGTGTATATTCAGCACACTTTAAAATTATTTTATTTCACATTTTAGTCATTGGTATTTTATTTAATGCTTTTATGGTAAATGTATCTAATAACAGGTAAAGTTTGAAATAATTTTAGAATAATTTTACATTAGAAACACTAGTTAAATCAACTTTGAAGTAATAAATGTTGGAAAAAATTAATTATTTTTGCTGCCACTGCAAAATGAATTGTGTAACTGTTCTTCTAAACTGACTTTTATATTGCTGAATTCTAAACACTGCACTCCTGTAACTTGTCAGAAGCAGGTTTTGGTTAATAGATATTTTCGGTGATGTAATAGGAACTTTTGGCAGTGAGTCAGAATATAATGGACTGTGATTAATGTTTTAATAAGTACTTTTCTATTGCTCATGATGTAGAGAAGTGGTTTCCTGCTTAAATTGATAGGAGAATAGCAGGTGTGCATACAGTGGTTTTTTTTTTAATGGTATGTTTTTCTTAGTTAACATTAATATTTTTTGTGGTTGAGTTCATTATCATAATATATGTTTATTCACACACATATGTATATATTCACAAAGGAATCTAATTTTTTAAAAAAATAAAGTTAGATTATTATACATGGTCTTAACAAATCTTGAAAATTCTGGACTGTTCTTATGAATCTACAACTGGAGGACTCTATAGTTTGGTCTTGGTTCTTACTACAAACTATTTAAAGGAATGAAAAATCTGCTTAAAGTACTTAGTTTAGGACATGAGTTCTGTGTCATATGGTTTCTAAAACAGCAAGCTTAAAAAAAAAAAATCTCTAAGAAGCTTTCTCTTAACGCCAGGAAGATTGATGGCCAAATGGAATAGTGATCATGTTAGAATCTCTATTGCAGAGGCCACAAGTTTAGCCTAAAAGCTTAATAAAGTTTAGAAATTTGGAAAGTTGAACCCAGTAGATTGGAATCTGAGTAAGTGAAGACAAACAGGGAGAAATACTGGGATGTCACACTTGAGGAAGGGATTGGTTCACTGCTTACTTTTATAACTTTTTTGTTTGCAATTTAACTTTGGCAATTTATATACAGTATATATGTGTTATTATAGGTAAAGAGTCCTGAAGCTCAGTAGATGCCATTTGGGAATAGTGCTGTACTACTGTAGATGCCTCCTGCCCTGTATTTTTGCATAGCACTGATTATTTGTCCAAATGTGCACTTTTCTAGAAGACAGTTCATGGTTTTTCATCAGAGCCTCACAGGGATCCTGATTTTAATAAAAAAAAAAATCTAGAATAGTGGGTCTCAAGCTTTTGCATATGTAGGAATCACTGAAGCAGATTGTGGTCTCAACCTTCAGGGTTTCTGATTTAGCCAGACTTGTATGGGGCCCCAGAATGTTTATTTCCAAAAATAAATGTTGCTGATGTTGCTAATTAGAGACTGCTGTGTTTGCTGTCTTTCTTGCTCTGTCATTATGTTTATCCATTGCCTCATTTAAAGCATTGCATCTTTTGCTTGTCCAGTTTTCTGTTAGGCATTCAGGCTGTTTTCTATTTGTTGCTTTGAAATTTTTATTTTTATTTTTATTTATTTATTTATTTTTTGTCTTTTTGAGACAGGGCCTCTCTGTAGCCCTAGCTGTCCTGGAACTCACTATGTAGACCAGGCTGGCCTTGAATTCACAGATATCCGTCTGCCTCCGCCTCCCGAGTGCTCGAGTGCTGGGATTAAAGGCATGCGCCACCACGCACAGCCTCTTTTGGTCTTTTTGAGACAGGGTCTCCCTGTAGGCCCAGCTGGCCTGGAACTCACTATGTAGACCAGGCTGGCCTTGAACTC
>NW_008343385.1:592326-617815 GCF_000622305.1 Nannospalax galili | reverse complement strand
CTCTCTGTAGCCCTAGCTGTCCTGGAACTCACTATGTAGACCAGGCTGGCCTTGAATTCACAGATATCCGTCTGCCTCTGCCTCCCGAGTGCTGGGATTAAAGGCATGCGCCACCACACCCGGCTAATTTTTATTTGTTTTTAAGTGAATTTTTTTGTTATGTCTGTGTAGTGTGTGTGTGGTGTATGTATGTGCATGTAGTTGATTGACACATGTGTGGGCATACGTGTGTGGTGCAAGTCTGTGTGGAGAACCAAGGTTGATGTTGGGAGTCTTCCTAAGATCACTCTTCACCTTATTCATTGAGTCAGCATCTCTGAATGGATATGGCTACTTTAGCTAGTCAGCTGACTCTAGGGATCCTCAATTTCCACCTTCTGAGCACTGGAATCACAGGCAGGCCACCACACCTGCCACAATTTTACCTGGTGCTGGGGATCTGATCTCTGGTCCCCAGGCTTGCTGCTTGTATGGCAAGCCTTATTAGCTGCCGAGCCATCTCCCCAACCCTATCTGTTGCTTTTATAAGCAGATTCTTGATAAGTGTGTACAGTTACTATCTTCCAGTTGTTTCACTGGTAAAAAATCCTCCATTGAAGGATGTATTTATAAGGCCTAACTGAGGACTGATTCTTTACACCTGGCATTTATACAACTAGTGAATATAATGACTGCCAGTTTAATAAATTTGAAAAAGTGAAACCAAAAAACTTGTGTGAGAACTCAAGTGTTTTGCCTCTAATTGGTTCAAATCATAATCTAGCCCTCCCTCCCTCCCTCTCTCCCTCCCATTTTTTGTATTTGAGAAAGGAATGAAATATCCATTCATTGACTTTTATTAGCATGTATTCATTGTATAAAATGATACATTTCATTATTTCATAATACAAATGATTTATTTTGATCCTATCCATCTCCCCATTGCATTCTTATCTCCTTATTTTAAAATACACGTTTTGCATGAGAGAAAACGTGATACTTATCTCTTGATTCACTCTTATTTTGTTTCATATGATGATGTCTAGATCCACCAATTTCCTGCAAATGTCATCTCATTCTTCTTTATGACTGAATAAAACTCCAATTTCTTTATCCATTTACCTATTCAGAGACACTTTGGCTGATTCTATCACTTGCCTAGAGTAAATAGTGCCACAGTAAACATGGATGTACAGGTATCTCTGTTATATGCTGACTTTGATTCCTTCAGGTATGTACCCATGATTTGTATAGCTGGGAATTCATCCACATTTAAAATAGAGATGAGAATACATGAAATCTTTATACTATAATGTAAAATCAACCAGACAACAGCATTCTCTCTCATGAGTCTCAAAATACAATACTGAGCCCATACACAGAAAAATAATCTGAATGAGAGATCCACATATGTGGTTATTGAAAGTGTCTAGGATTAGGGAAATTGGGTACAGCAAGGAAGGAAATGGGTAAGTAAAATAGTTGGCAACTGAGACACTAACTGAAGCAGACAGTAGACCAAATTCCATCTGTTCTGTTGCAATGCCCATTTTGGAACACATAGCTGAACACAAATTAGCTCACATTCATAAATAGTGGATCATAAATGGTCCAATGATATGTGTATAATGTGGAGGTTAATTTAGTTTGCATACAGTTTCTGCCAGTAGATAAATGTATCTCATTACCAATTAATAGCAATAGAACTTAATATGTAGATACATGAACACAGTGCTGAGAGCCATCTTCCCAATGGTATCTTAATTTTTTTTTTTTTTTAGACAGGGTCTCTCTGTAGCCCCAGCTGGCCTGGAACTCATTATGTACACCAGGCTGGCCTTGAGCTCACAGAGATTCACCTGTCTCCACCTCCCAAGTGCTAGAGTTAAAGGTATGTGCTACCACACCTGGCTAGTTTATTAGATTCTTAGTTTGAGTATCTTGAGAGGTCCATAATTAATTCTTATGTATGATGTGAAGTAAAGTTAAAAGTTGGTCCTTTTTTTACCTAGATACCCAATTGTCCCAGTACCATTCATGGGAAAGATGTCCTTTTCCCACTAAACTCCCTTTAAAGCCATGGGTTTTACCTCTCCACCTAGCAATTTCTAGTGCATATAAGCAAAGCTATTTGATAGTATGACCTTTTCCTTGATCTAGGATATTTTGCCCTTTCCATTTTAACTTTAAGCCCATCTGAAATAGTAATAGCAAGTATTCAAGTATGTGTTAAGTCTGAGGAATTTCTAAATTTAGGCAATTCTTTTTGAGCCTTTCTGAGGTAAGGTCTGATTATGTTGTTGCCTAGGTTGGTCTCTACCTTTTGGTCTCCTCAATCCTCCTGCCTCAGCCTCCCAAGGAGCTGGAACTATAGGCACTCACCGTCACACTTGACATTTCTAATTTTTTAAATTGTTTTTATTTTGTGTGCATGAGTATATTGCCTCCATGTATGTAAGTGCACCAGTATCATGCAGTGCCTGTGGAGGTCAGAAGAGAGCATCGGATCCTCTGGAACTGGAGTTACGATGATTGTTAGCCTCCATGTGTGTGCTGGGAATTGAACCCAAGTCCTCTGCAAGAACAGTCAGTGCTCTTAACCACTGAACCATCTCTCCAGACCCCTGACACTTCCAATTTTAAAATGAAAATTATAAGGAAACGTTCATGTCTTTACATTAGTTCATAATTAAATATCAAAATAAACGAGTTCTCAGATTCTCCAACAATTAAATATTATGACAGGAATCACCCTCATTCAACCTAAAACAAACAAATACCTAACCTAATGCCAATAGGTCTAAATTTTGTTTCACTTTTCAAACTCAAAATGTTTGCATCCAGAGGTCAGAAAAATGTGACATGCTTTGGTAAAACAAAGTTGATTCCCGTAGTTACTTTTCTAAGTTAAAAAGTAGAGGTCAATGAAGTAGTATTTAGTTTGGGCTGTATTATAAACACTTAGGCTGTCAGTTCTATAGAATTTGCTCAAGAAGATATCCTCCTTGTCATAGTGAGCTTCAGCTGTCAACTTGACACAAACCTAGAGTCACCTAGAAACCTCAACTGAGGAATTTCTCAGATAAGATTGGCCTGTGGCCATGTCTGTGAGGCATTTTCTTAATTGCTAATTGATATAGGAAGGCCTGGCACACCAAGGGTGGTGCCCTTTTTAGGTAGGTAGCCCCGGTCTATATAAAAAGGTAGCTCAGCAAGCCTGAGGTAGCAAGGCAGTAAGCAGTTTCCTCCATGGTTTTTGCTTCCATGTCTTGCTTCCAGGTTCCTTTTTGAGTTCTGCCTTGACTTCCCTCAATGGTAGACTGGAATATGAAAGGATAAGGCAAACAAACCCTTTCCTCTCCCAAATTGCTTTTGGTCATGGTTTGTATCATAGCAGCAGAAACAAAGTAGGGCACTTCTTGAAGACCCCTTATCATTAACAATTCATTTTCTTTGTCTAGTCAGTTTCTAACCGATCGTAAGCCTTTCTCAGTATGAGTATGACCCTTACTCATTTTTGTTTCATTTCATCACACTCTAACTTACCCTATCTCACTACTCTACCTGAAGTATATGAAAGGTATGCTAGGATTATGATCTGTCAGCCATGGACTACTCCTCTCAAGAGCTGATCAGGTCTGGAGTAAACAAGAGTAGCATAAAGTGAAAGAGACTCAAGAAAGGCACCATTATGATGTGGACATTTCGCCTCTGTTCTCAAGGATAAACAAGTACTAAGAGCATGAATATTTCAGAGAACAGCTGTGTAAAATTTCAGAGATAAAAAAAAACATTTGAAGCTAACATGGTAGTACACGCCTTTAATGGGTGTGTGTGTGCAGAGGTGGGTGGATCTCTGATTTCAAGTCCAACGTAGTCTATGTAGTAAGTTCCAGGCCAGCCGGGGCTACAGGGTCTCAAAAAGATACCTCCCCCAATTTTTTTTGAAAGAACATGGTGTCTTTGAGGGGAAAGTAAGTAGCTCATTCCAACTAGAGCACAGGGTTTATAACAGAGAATATCATAAACTAGTTAGGAACAGATAATGAAGAATCTTATTTTCCATAATGAGTATTTTAGATAATCATTCTAACCCCCCTGATTTTTCTCTGTGTCCCAAATCAAAGTTGAAAACGCACTGCTATTTCTGTAACTGGACTCTGAGCAATACACTTTACTGGTAGGCAGATGTTGAAGAGGTTTAGGTAGGCAGGATATTCCGGTTTATGTTTTAAAGAGATATTTAATGGAATATATGTTTGGGAGGCCAACATTTAAAGAATTAGCCCAAACAAGAGAGGTCTAAGCAGTAAATATGAGGTTGAGAGAATGAATTTAGGAGCAACTTAAAGGATTGAATAGGACTTGCCAAGGCTTTTGTCCTTAGTGTCTCGATGGCTCTAAGATGCATGTCACAGAACTAAGGCTTCCCTCAGTTTTGTGCAGAATGAGCCACTAGACACACTTGTGTGAGAGCAAGTGCAGCAGACATCTGAATGACTGTGACAGCTGCTTAGGCGTCCTTTCTCAGTCACTGACTGGGACAAGCACTGCATTTATTCTGCTGCCAGAGAACGGTGCAGCTGCTGCTTCCTTCGGATGCGCTACTGCCACTTGCCACAGCTGCTGGGCTGGACCACAATAGGCAGACAGTAAGAGGCTGTGGCCCCAAAGCCTACTTGCAGCACTGGATGTAACTCAACTTTTTTACTCACATTTTAAAATTTTTTTCTTAGTGTTTTTGTATGTGTTTCAAAGTATTTCACCTATGGAGTTATGACACTGAGGAATGCTTGTCTGTAAAGATGATTTGTTGCATATTCCCAAAGTCAATTTCCCCAAAAATGGTAAACTAATTGCTTGCTCACCTAGACCCTCAGCAGACTTCAATTTTGTATTCAGTTATAGAAATAAAGCATCTTATTTGTCTACTGGATAATGTGTGCTTAAATCTTTGCTATTTCTGGAATATTCATAGTTCAGACTAATTTTTTCTGTCCCAACCTTCATGTTATAGGGATTTCATCAGGTTTATTAAGCCCTTACTTTTGCTTTGCACAAACCCCTTGGCCTTCCTGTCTACAAAGGAAATTGTTTTCTTTGGTTTTCTTCATCTTGTTTTTGGCTTCATGACTGTTGATCTTAGGAGAGCAAAAATTTTTTCAAAGACTGTCTTTGCACAGGTAATTAAATGATTGATGAGCAGAACGGACTGTATGCTGATTTTTATATTGTAATTCAGGGAAAAAAGACTGGTGAGAGATTTATTGTTGAATTTGGTTATGCCTGTTGACGGTCTAAGATAAATGTGACACTTTAATAAAATATTAGTCAATGACACAAAATACTCTTATTGTATGAGATTGACATTCCCCAGTTTTCCTTGATCCTTCTGCCTCTGCTTTATAATTTGTGAAGACTGGTAAGATCTGGATTAACTGACTAGAGCCAGTCTTTGTCATAGTTATTAATGGAATAATGTATTTCAATCATTGATGTAGTTTTACCCACATAAGCTTACTTTGGTGCTTAAAATTGTACCTTCATTTAGTGAAGAAGCACCTTTTCTGATGAACAGCAGATTGCTTTTAATAACCATTCTCTTTCAAATTGTTTCTTTCCCATAACTTATTCACTAGAGAATATTAAGTAGAAAACATGAGAATCCTTTTCATTTCTTAGACTCAACTGCATTTTTCATTTGTTTCCTGCTTTATAGCTTTCTGAAAGACAGAATACTTTCAAATTGCCGTGATATCGCTTCCAGTCACAGATGGACAAAAGAGTTTTCCTTACCAAAAGCATGCAGACTGTCTGTCCATCCTCCCCTCCCCTGTGCTCTCCCCACCACTTTTGTGTCTCTTTTCTTTGCTACCTACCATTAGGGCTGTTATTTCTTTTTAAAAACCTTTTCTCTCAAGTTTTATTAAAGTCTTGGTTTTGTGTGTGTGTGTGTGTGTGTGTGTGTGTGTGTGTATGTGTGTGTGTGTGAAGTGAAATCTAAAATTGGACTGATAAATTGTTTCTTAAAATATTTCTTAAAATGTGTTTCATTTTTAGCTTAAAAGTACATTTTTAGAGATATTTAGTTTTAGCTTTTTCTTGTAAAACTACAGCAATTTTAAATTATATCCCAGATGTACAGTGTTGATCCATTTTAAATGGGTTTGCGTCACAGAACTGTCATTTCACTTAGTGTAGCATTTTGTTTCATGTTACTTTTTTTTAAGTTACCATTTTTAGATCACATTTATTCTTTTATTTTTGCATGTGTACACACACAGACAGGTATGCTATAGGAAGCAAGTAGAAGTCAAAGGATAATTTGTGGAGTCCATTCTGTCCTTCTACCATGTGGGTGTCAGGGATCGAACTCAGATTGGCTGACTAGGTGTCAGTCACCTTTATCCTTTGAGCCACCTCCCTGGCCCCGTTACCATTTTTGTAAAGAAAAAAAAAAAATCCCCTTGTAGTTCAAGAAACTATCACAGAGTGTTCAGGTATTTCAGCTGCTTATCTTTTAGTTTTCATTCTTTAAATGTTAGATGCATCTTAGTTTGCCACTTCAATTACTTTTAAGGGGTTAAATATGTTTATATACCCCATAGATCATAAAATTTACTTGAGAATTTTATTCTGCACTCTTGACATTAATTTGAAAAGATAGTTAACCATAATAGGTGATCATGCATGGGTCGGTTTTTATTTCTTATCCTGTGCTCTATGTACTATTTATCGTTTAGAGAGCCATGTGTCAAATGGCATGCTTGTTCCTAAATAGTTAAATGTTAATATTGTGTTATATTATTATTACCTATGCTGTGCTACAATATGAATATTTTCAGGAAATTTTGTTTGGAAAATATAATAAAAATAAAACAATATATATCATCTTATGATTTATATATTAAATATTAATAAAACACAGTACAGTTTAAATGGTTAGAAGTGAATATTTGGAATTACATTAAATGAAGTCAATCTTTGCTATGTCTTTGCTTGATCTATAATCCTAGGCAAGTTGCTTAGCCATTGTGCTTCTTTATTTCTTCATTATAAAATGTACCATTTTCTGGGACTGGCGAGATGGCTCAGAGGTTAAGAGCACTTGGCTGCTCATATGGAAGACCCAGGTTTGTTTTCCAGTGACCACATGGCAGCCAACAATCATCAGTAACTCCAATTCCAGGGGAATCCAACACCATCCATCTTCTGACTCCACTGGCATTGCACAACACAGGTTCACTTACACATGTGTAGGCAATACACTCATACACATAAAATGCCAGCCTGGTCTACATAGTGAGTTCTAGGATAGCTAGGGCTACAAGGAGACCCTGTCTCAAAAAAAGACAAAAAATAAAATAAATAAATAAATAAATATTTTTTTTCAGACATCTTTATTTAGGTGCCAAACACTTTTTGCCTGTTTCAAAGCCTGGCTCTAGATGTTTTGACAGGACACATATGTAAGCCAATTCGTCCCTTAAGCACTGGCCAGTACACCATCTATTATCTATACCAATTAGTGACAGGTGCAAATATGCCCTCATAAGTGTGGACACTATCACAGGCCTCTTATGAGCATTTCCAGGCAAGTGAGGAACATCCAGAGCCACCAACAAGGCTTTCACCCAACTCAGTGTTATGTAATTGACCATGGCAAGGCTACTAATTTCACAAACACTTGTGCATAGACCTCAACTAATGGCAATCAACTGCAATCAGTCCTACCTCACATACCTATTAGGGGTAGGTAGTAATGGTATTTTTTTTTAAGTACCATTATCTAATGATAGCACCTACTTTGTTGTCATGAGTACTAGAATACTGACTGGTAGGACATGGTAATACAATGTGGGTAGTATAGTCTCTTAGAATCAACTGCATTACAATGTTTTTAGGCCTTTGTCCTGTCTTCACTTTTTCATTCTCTATCCCTGTGTCACCCTTCCTCTCCCTCCCAGTCACTCCATTTCTCCCTGTCCTGGACCCTTCTTCCCTCTCCCTCCCCACCCTTCTTTCCTTCCTTCCCTCCTGTTCCCTCTTGCCCCCTTTCTCTTTTTCTCTTCCTCCCTTCCTTTGATGAATTAGATGTATCAACTGAATGATAAATGGTTATTTTACCACTCTCCCTTACAGTTTTGGCTTTAAGTGGAGCTTTTTGCATTATTAAAATAAAAATTAGTTTGAAGAGACGCTGTGATTTTCTGATGTACATTTTAAAAATCCATGGGAAAATCACAGGTAGGAATTTAAGGAACAATGTGAATTTTTAAAAAGACAAGACATGGATGACTAATTCCCCCACTTAATGACAGCTATAATCGTTAAAGGAAGAAGTGAGATGTCCTTTTCTGTTTATTTAAGGACAAAGCAGAATTATATCCAAAGCATGGATCTTGACAGTTCCATAGCTATTGACAATCTAAATAATTTCATTGCTTTCCTTTGTTCACCTCTCTGCTAGATGCTTTCTTTGATATTCTTTAAGAGGCTGTGTCCTACTTCTATATTCTTAGATAGAGGTTTGTCACTTAAATGAATTTCTTGAAACTATATGTCACTGTGCTCATTTCATTTCTTTTTTTTTTTTTTTCTTCCTGAGACAGAGGAATTCATGATGCCTTTGCCTTAGGAAGAGTCATTTCTCTCAGATTTAAAGGGCTCTTAGAGGACTGAAATTCCTCATCTCTTCTTTAGGCTATCAAGGAGGTTCCTCCCAAAGAGCACAGACACTCCCTGATCTACAATGGAGTTACTTCTGGGTAAACTTGTTATAAGGCAAAATTACCCAAAATGGAAAATGCATCATAGCTTAGCCTAGCCTTCCTTAAGCTGCCTTGACCACTTAGGTTTATCTATAGTTGGGAAGAATCATTGAACCCAAAGTGTATTTTATATTAGTTGAATATCACATACAATTTATTAAGTACCTGTATCTGGAAAATGCTAACACCACAATGCACTTACAGTACTGGCTGTTTACTTTATGATTCCATTACTGATTGACAGCTGTGGCATGCTTCCCCATCCACCCCCGAGAGGTGATGCTCTTACATCACCATAAAATTGAGGAAAGAATTGAAAAAATTGAAGAAAAAAAGAAGCACAATGGCTAAATAAAATAATTTTATTTATGATCAAAAGTGTAGTATGATTGGTCTCATACTACATACCAATAGCCTGGGGCAAGATTGAAATTCAAGATCTGAAGTATGGGTTTTATTGACTATATATTATTCTTATATCACCATAAAAATTAAGGAATTATGAGTTGAAACAATATAAATTGGAGGCCGCCTGTGTAGAAGAGCCCTTTAAATAGGAATTCTTATGAAGTGGAATCCTCTAAATCTTAGTACATTCATATTGATGGTTTTTCTCTTTTTGAATTTTGAAAGATAAAAAAGTCAAAGTACACATTTAGGGGAGTTGATGAGCTTAGTAGGTTGTAAATCACCCCCAACCACATATAAGCTATGCAGCATATCACAAGTAGGTTAACCTTTCTAATTTTAGAAAGGTTTTTAAATAAATTTAGGAAATTTAAATGAATTGCTGAAATCACATAGGTAATTATTATTATTATTACTACTACTACTACTACTACTACTACTACTACTACTACTATTTTTAGGGGGTCTTTTTGAGACAGGGTCTCCCTGTAGCCCCAGCTGTCCTGGAACTCACTAGGTAGACCAGGCTGGCCTTGAACTCACAGAAATCCACCTGCCTCTGCCTCCCAAGTGCTGGGATTAAAGGCATGTACCACCAAGCCCAGCAATTATGGGGTGTTTTGTCATTAGTCAAACATTTCCTTGAAGAGGTGGATGATAGATTTCCTTCAGTCTTCTCCCTCTTTTCCTCTTAGTATTACAGTTCATGTTGACAGATTTTAAAAATGCAAGAATGGTGGGTCTGGAGAGATGGCTCAGAGGTTAAGAGCATGTGATGTTCTTGCAGAGGACCCAGGTTTGGTTCCCAGCACCCACATGGTGGCTAACAACCACCTGTAACTTCAGTTTCAGGGGATCTGATGCCTACTTCAGGCCTCCGTGGACATTGCATATATGTGGTGCACTTACATATGAAGGGAAAACACTCATACACATAAAATAAAAATAAATCTAAAAAAATTTTTAATATATAAGAATGCCATGGATACACTGGTAAAAATTGGCATTTGGATTCTTATTAATACTGTTCATTAATTGGAAGAAGTTACATCAATTTTAACTTCCAGATATGTTGCTGTTATTCCCCTTCATCAGAAAGTAGTATCTTCTTTTATTTTTCCATATTTTAAATTTATGGTAGGTGTATGAAGGGCATATAATGTGTTTGACATTGTGAAAATTTAAAAATATGTGTGATAATGACTAAAAGTAGAATGCAAATAGAACTGTTAAGCAAGTAGTTAGCAAGTCCCTCGATGTTGAGTGGTGGCAAGGGAGGACAGCTAACACTGAGCATATAATTTACAGTCCAAGGTTCTTAAGGTCCTGTAGACTATTAAGTGCCCTCTCTGTCAAGCACTGTGTTAAGTATTTGTATTCTACTAATTCATTTCACAACCACTCCTGGATATGTAACTCATACCAGTTTATGGATAAAGAGAGATGGCTAAATAAATTACTAAAGGCTAAATAAATTACTTTCTAAAATGAGAAAACTTTGAAAGTAAGATTTAAGATTTTAGCCTAGAACCCTATGATTCCAAAGTATGTATTTTTTGTACTCTTTAGAAAAGCTCCAGAAAACCTAGGGGTTTTTTTTCCCTGTAGAAATTTCAATGGAGCTTAAGTGGGTTTCAGTGGATTTTCACATGCAAAAATGAAGAATGACCTTCTTGTTATAGAGCATTGAAGGCAAGTAGTGGGCATTAAGGCTTAAGTGAAGAGCTACTTGCATAAATGGGAAGAGTAGAAGATAAAGGGAAGGTTCAAATTAGATGGCATTAGTTGAAGAATTTGAACATTCTTCATTAGTCATTGAAATAGTTGTATGAATGCCTTTCATTTTTTGTTATTATTTTATGACTTAGGTGTGTGGTATCTTATATTTATTTCATACTGTTTAGTAGACATTTAGAGAGTCCATGGGATAAGGAATGAAGTGTACAGTTAAGAAACATAAAAGGTAGGGGCTTTAAACGTCTTATTTAACACCATTGTTTTAGAGATAAAGAACTTTGGAGTCCAAAATGATGTGATTTGTTGAAATGCCTGTAGTATAATACATTCGACTTGTATCCAAAGTTATAAATAAAAATATGATGCTAAATTCCTTAATTAGAATTTTAAAAGTTAGAAACAAGTGAGGAAAGGTCAAGGTCAAGAAAATATTTCAAGAAAAAAGAGGTTACTCAAAGTGGGCATGCTGTAAATTTGTTTCACTTGCAATCTGAAAGACTGATACAACGTGAGTCTTCATTTATTTATTACTTTAAGGGTAGACTGCATAAAGACTTGCAGACTCGTTTCATTTACTCCTGCATGATCATCACTGCTTTGATGACTCACGGCTTCCCTCCCTGTACATATGCTACAGAATTGAGGGAGCGAAGTAAAGCAAGCTAAGTAAAAAAAAACAACCCAGACTCTTTTGTCTTACTTACAACTCTGTTCAGTTAGGTTTTTAATCACACAGATGTATTATGTGATCAAGAAGAGAAAAATGACAGTTGATGATGGAGAATTTCTGCTGGAAAATAGAAGCAGAGCAGGAGGCACAGAGGGAGCAGTCAGAGTGCACACATTGCTTCTTTTCAGATGCTGTGCTTTCCAAATGCTGGAGTCAGACTCAGCATTGATTGGGTTTCAATTCAATTCTTAATCCTCATAAATCTCTTCAATACCCCAATGCATGGGTTTGTCTTCTGTCTTCTGCTCGCTCTCTCTTCTAGTGCACAAGAGCCTATTACCAGGCTGAATGTGGTGGCACACACCTTTAATCCCAGCACTAGGGAGGCAGAGGCAGGTGGATCTCTGTGAGTTCAAGGCCAGTCTGGTCTATCTAGTGAGTTCCAGGCCAGCTGGGGCTACAGGGAGACCTTGTCTAAAAAAAAAAAAAAAAAAAGAAAATTAAGCGTTAAAATTAAAAGGCAAAGTTCTGGGAAGCTCTATATTTCGAGTTTATAAAGAACTTATGGACTGTAATTGCCTTGTTTTTGTTGGAAAAAATTGAAACTAGGTATTGTTAAAAGCAAGGCATAACCTTCTGCCATCTAGTGTTAATACTTGAATTATTTTTTTGAAAAGCATTCAGGGAATGCCTTTGTTAAGTGCTAGTAATTTAATGGTGCTCTACTCAAGTAGTATATAAAGGTTTTAGTTTGGATTTTATAGTATTGATTATTTTGTATGATGTTTAAATAATGTGCTGAATTTGACAAAAAGTTCATTCAATTGTATAACTGCTTTGTTCCTCATCTGTAGATATCTGTGGTAGTATATTCCTTTGATCTCTTAATGTCTGTGATTCAGGCAATTGTATTAATGAATGGCTAATACTTACTGACTACTATGCTTTCAATAAAATAAGTTAAAATATAAAAGTCATGATTTGTAGCTAGAATGGTAAAGCAAAACTTAGTTCTTAAATGTTTTTACTGTTAAAAATAAATTCTGATAAGAGATAAAACATTGTCCATATTACGTAGCATATCTTTGGCTTACCTAAAAGGCACAACATTGTTAAAAGTCAGTATATGTATTCAAAGGTACAGAGGGTGGTTCAAGTCTTTTTTTCTCTCCCACACATGAATAAAAGTTTTTTAAACTGATAAACATACATTTAGGGCAACTGACCCATATGTAATGTGTTTGAAATAATCAGTGGATTGTTTTTCATAAACAGTTCAGCCAGAAAAGCACATTTATTTTTATTTGACAAATGTTTCTTATTTCAGCATAAGAAAACTTGTTTTTATGGACTTTATTATTGTCTTCGAAAAGTACCCAGTAGCAAATGCTAACTTGATGGGGGATATGTAAACTCTATCTATAGTGCCAAAATATCATTAACTGCACAAATTGTAGAATGTGGGAAGTGAGGCCCTGTTATTCCTCACTTTAAACACACACACACACACACACACACACACACACACACACACACACACCTTATTTGGGTTTTGTACCAAAGGTGTTGGACACAATCAGTAATAACTATCAGAATAATAAAACTTATTTTACTTTATATACTTACAATTCTCTGCTTTGGGTGGGTTTTTGTTTTCTGTTTGTATTAAATCTGTAAAAATTCACCCATTTATAAATTAAAATGACAAAGGTTTATAATATAAGAAATAACCATTTTATATCCTTTACAGTTTATTTTGATATTGTGTTTAAAGCTCATTTAACATATGTGTTGTATCAAGGGTTAAAAATATTTGAGTCAGGCTTGAAATGAGCTTTTGGTTGTAGATAAAAGTTTCACTATCCATAAAACATGAAGCAAAACAAAAAAACCCCATAAAATTCACATATCATAAAACAAAAATAAGCATACTATTTCTCAGTCTCTTTTGATATAAAATATAGAATAAGCCAAATAATTATGATATGTTTTTGCTTTTTATGCTGATGTAGGAACATTTTTCCCAAATTGTAATAGGAGCATAGAAAAGAAAAAGAAAACCCCAGTTTGGGGCTGGAGAGATGGCTCAGTGGTTAAGAACACTGGTTGTTCTTGCAGAAGATCCGGGTTCAAATCCCAGCACCCACATAGTAGCTAACAACTGTCCGTAACTCCAATCCCAGGGGATCCCACGGCCTCTTCCGACCTCCGCAGGCATTGCATGACACAGGTACACTTACCTACATGTAGGCAATACACACATACACATAAAATAATAAAATAAAATAAATAAAAAAGAAAATATAAAAAGAAAACCCCAGTTCTCTTAGAAAGCTAGAGACTAGGGCATAGGGTGAGGGGCTCTGCAGACCACATCCTGACAGCAACAAACAAAGCATCTTTGTAGGTGGTTGTTGAAATCTTTTATCAGCAAACCTTATATATGCATAGGAGAAAGAGACATGAGTACATGTTATTTCTTTTTAAATCATTTTTATTTGTTCTTTGACTATCTCATACATGTAGACAGTATATCTTAATCATATCAACCCCGACTTTCCCCTTCCCACTCCCCTCCAGAATTTCCCTAAGACATCTCCCTTCCAACTTCATGTCCTTATTTATTTAATTACCCTGTCAGTGCTGCTGCCTATATGCACATGGGTGTTGAGTTATCCACTGGGGTGTGGGCAACCTACAAGTGGCCATTCCTCCAAACAAAAGTAACTCTTCCTCTCTCAGCAGCTATCAGCTGCCAACAGCTCCTCAACTAGGGGTGGAGCCTAAGTAGACCCCCTCCATCCATGGGAGATATTCACTGGTTTGATCTTGTGTAGGTCTTGTGCAGGTAACCACAGCTGCTGTGAGTTCATATGTGAAATAGTCATGTCATTTCCAGAAGACAGGATTTCACAGCACTCCTCCCCACCCTCTGGCTCTTACATTCTTCCCTTCTTCTATTCTGTGATGTTCCCTGAGCCTCAGGTGAGGAACATTGATAAAGATGTCTCATCTTTGGCTGAACACTCACAGTGCTTATTCTCATCACTTTGATCTTCTCTAGCCAAGGTTGAGGGAAGCACAAATCTATGGGATATTATTTCTTCCTAGAAATAATCCTAAACAAAACTTGGAAGTCTTATACATTTGCCATCTTTCTCTCAGATCACTATTCAGCTTTACCATAAAGCACTTTACAGCCATTGAACAATCAGTAACTTCTGAAATCTCAAATACTCTAATTGTCACTTAATCCTGAGACTTAAAGTCCTCATTATCATTACAGTGTACTTGAAATTAGATGCCCAGAGTCCTTTTTCTGGTAGTGATTTTTAACCATAACTACCATTTAAATAATCTAATTATTACAGAAAGATTTTTTTTTATGTGTATGGGTGTATTGCCTGCATGTAGGTAAGTGCACCCATGTTGTGCAATGCCCGCAGAGGTCAGAAGAGGCTGTCGGATTCCCTGGAACTGGAGTTATGGACAGTTGTTAGCTGTCATATCGGTGCTGGGATTAGAGCCCTGGTCTTCTCTGCAGGAACAACCAGTGTTCTTAACTGCTGAGCCATCTCTCCAGCCCCAAGATTTTTATATTTAAGCTTTAAATACTTTAAAAAATAAGTTTCTTAGTTGCCAGGAAAGGTTGTTCAGTCAGTTAAGTGTTTATCACAAAAACATGAGGACCTTAGTTTGATTCCTAGAACCCATGTGAAAAAGGCAAGCATGGTGGCATGCTTGTAGTCCCAGTTCTGAGAGGTAGAGACAGGTGGTTCCCTGGGACTCGAGGCTAGTGAGTCTTCCCTACTTGGTGAGGTCCAGGGTGGTGAGAAACCCCAGAAAACAGGATGAATGATTCCTGAAGATGAACACCCAAGGTTGATGTCTGTTAATGTTGACCTCTATCAAGGTGGACCGCTGGTGCCCACAAATGCATGTGTGCGCCAACACACATATACAAAGAAAAAAATAAAGTGCTTAGAAAAAATAATAAATTTAATAATATATCGATCTTCTAATCATGGTGGAGTTCATTTGAATTGATTAGTAAAAAGGGTTTCTGTTTATCTGAAAGATATGTTTCCAGTGATAATTTGTAAAATTTGTAGAATTGTTAAAGGTAGATTATAAAGTACATTATTTAATGTTTATGTCAGAAGCATTTGAGCTTACTTTTTGTCACTTAGTATGTGAAGTCCTTCCTGTTCTACATTTTTAAGAACTATGGTGTCATTCGTTAGGCAAGTGTACCACACTGGGATTATTTTCCTTGTGTCCATTGTTTGTTTCTTTCCCTTATTCTTGCTTTGATCTTAGTTGTTTCTTAGTTGAAGCAAACCTAGACATACTGAGTTAGAATAGAACTAGGCAATACAAGCTGACATAGGGGTTTTTATACCAAAAGCTTTATTTTACAGACACTTTAAAATATGACAAATGCACAAATAGAACTATGTAAAAAGTGGGCTGGAATACAGAAACAGCATATTATGTTTGTCTTGGAGGGAGAATGGAAATCAGCTCTGGGAAAACTTTTACAAGAATTGCTGTCCAATTCACTATAAAGGATGGCTAGATGTTTGCCAGATGGCTAGAAGGAGAAAGACATTCTAGTAGAGAGAAAAAAAAACATACACAGCAGCTCAGAGCCTGACCTAATAATAGATCATATTTTAGGAAATAACAACTTATCATTCTTGGAACATACACTATTAGAGGGGTAGGAGCGGAGGAGTATGTGAGATAGACTAGAAAGCCAGGTTCAAATGAAAGGTTCTGTATCCTGCTGGTCTTATGATTTAGGTGATGGCAAGCTAATAAACAGGTTTATTAGCAGCTCCCCATCTCCCTTCTCCTCTATTTGCTTTAAAAAAAAAAAAATTAAAACAGGGCTGGGCATGGTGGTGTACACCTTTAAACCCAGCACTTGGGAAGCACAGGCACAGATGGGCAGATCTCTGTCAGTTCCAGGTCAGCCTGGTTTACATAGAGAATTCCAGGTCAGCCAAGATTACATAGTGAGACCCTGTCTCAAAAAGCAACCAAACAAAAAATAAAGCATATGTGTATCTATGTGCCATGGCATACATTGCTGAGGTCAGAGGACAGTTTGTGGGAGTTGGTTCTTTCTACCATCCAGAAATAGAATTCAGTCCTTAGGCTTGGTGGCAGGTGCTTTTACTTACTGAATCATCGTGGTGGCCCCTTCTGTATTCACTTGTATAATCTTGTATTTATGTCCCTTGATCATCATTGTGTAATGGCTATAGATAATTTTATTTATAATTCTGTCAGCCTCTCTTGGTCATCAGAGGTGACAGTCTCTTGAGCAAATCATTTTTGAGCTTTGACTTATTCCTTTCGGGGGGAGTCTTTTTGAGTCAGGGTCTTCCTAGCTGGCCTGGAACTCACTATATAGACCAGGCTGGCCTTGAACTCAAAGAGATCCACCTAACTCTACTCCCAAGCGCTGGAACTAAAAGTGTGAGCCACCACCACACCCAGCATGCTTTGACTTACTCTTTATAAGTTGAAAATTTTCTCTTGACTCCTCTCTTTTGTTTGTTAATGGGTTTTTATCAAGATCAAACAAGAAAATGCACATGAAAATATTTTGTAAAGTTAATCTAATGATCTACTGAGATCTAGTCAGCCTATCTAGTCTCTCCCTTATAGAAGATCAACTCTTCCTCACCCTGCAGTAATCAGCTGCAATAATTCTTCAGCTGAGGTTAGGGCCTGCTGCCCATTTCCCCAGTTCTTTCCTGGGTTTTTGTCTGCTTGAGTTTGCATGGACCTTTTGCATGCTAACACAATTGCTGTAGGTTCATATGAGCAAGGTCCCAGGAGCCTGTAAGACTCTGTTTTAATATGGCCATGCACCTACTCCTCTGGCTCTTAGGTCTTTCTGTCCCCTCTTCCACAATGGTCCCTGAGCCCTGGCGAAGTTTAATATAGGAATCCTGTCCAGGGATCCACACTATGCAGACTCTTATTCTCTACGCTTCCACCATTTGTGGCCTTTTGTATTCATTTCCCTCTGTTGCATTAGTATTCTCTCCACCCCATTTTTCACTATGTTCTGTGAGCCTTAGGTGTAGAGGTTCCATTGCAGATGTGTTACTTAGGGTTGGGCATCTCACAGACACTTATTCTCTGTTTGTGTTCAGTTGTGGAACTCTGTAATAGTCTCTGTCTATTGCAAAAAAAAAACTTCTTTGATGAGTGGTGACTGGGATACTTGTCTGTAACTATAAGGATCCATATTTAGTATATAGTAAGAAATTACATTTGTCTAAGGATGTGATAGGCTTATGGTTTTCTCTAAGATCTATGACCTCTCCAACTATGTGTATTTGGTTATGTTTACAGTACCACACATTACTTTCCTCCCACTGAGGGGGCTTTCAGTTCAATTAGGTAGCTGTTGATTACCCCCAAGATAAAAGTGCCATTACTGCACCAATATAGCTTGCTGTGCTGGTCATTGTTGTAGTTATTAGACTTTAAAGCTGGGGTTGGACCATTGATTGATGTTCTCCCTTAGCAGCTTGCATAGTGTCCTCCAAAACTATGAGAAATAGTCTTCAGGGAGGTGGCTCCCAGGTCAGTTCCAGCTCCATTTCTCCAAGTCCTGTGTCAGAAGTATATCCTATCTTCAGCAATAGGGTCTTACCTTCCAGTTCTGGGAGGCAGTCAAGGGCTATGGAAATAACCTGTGTAATTTTGGGAGTCTCTTAGATTACCCTGACCAACAACTTGAAGGGAGGTTTCTCCTCTCTGGCACTCTTTCTTGTTATATAGCCTTTAGCTCTACACATGGACTCATGTAGAGATACTGTAATTTTCAGTAGCCTTTTGAACTAACACATTTCCCTCTTTTTTCACACCAGCTAAGCATTATCTCTCCTCTTTCCCTCCCTGTCTAGCCCTCCATCCTCCCTCCCTAAAGTACCCCCATTTTCCCCATTTTACCCTTTATAATACGTGTCTCCTATGATTCCCCCGCCTCTCTTGAGCTCCTTCTTCCCCTTTCCTCCCATGGATCTACTCTTTCCATGTACCTTATCAGTCAATATCTTGTATTCTTTTGTCAGTGAAATGTGAGTCATCAAGAACCAGAAAGCAGTAATGAGGTAAACTGGGAGCTTTCGGAATCTGTTCTCTGGATTCCACATATTTTTTCAGTGGGTTGTGGTTATAGCAGAACATGCATATTTTTTGGATCACTGCAGTCTAAAATGATTGCCCTTGAGCAAAGAAAGAAAAGAAAACAAACTAGTGGAAAACCCACATCATTAAACTTTCTTCAATCTTCACAGTTAAGCCTGAGTTTAAATTGCCAATTAGCCTTGAACTTTTTAATCCCTATAATATTAAAATTTTTATTAAAAAGTTAATTTTCTGTCTTAAGAGATCACGCTTCTGTTTTCTGTTCCATGTTCTTGGTGCAAGACTCAAGGATACTCTGACAGATGTCTGAAAGTCTTTTTTTTTTTTTTTGTCTTTTTGAGACATGGTCTCCTTGTAGCTCCAGCCGGCCTGGAACTAGCTATGTAGGCCAAACTGGCCTCGAAGTCACAGAGATTCGCCTGCCTCTGCCTCCCAAGTGCTGGGATTGTGCCACCCCGCCCAGCAAGTCTTATCTTTTTATTGGAAAATACAATAGTAGCAAAGAGATAGGATTTAGTCATTTGTACATAATTGTTTTTATTGTAGCATATTGTTGTATACACACATACATATACATTCATATTTATATGAGAGAGAGCATGTGTGCACGCAAGGGTGCCCATGTCATGGCACACTTGTGGAGGTCAGAGGACACCTTTCATCAGTCTGCCTTGCTGAGGCAGGATCTCTTGTTTCTGATGCTGTGCTGTTTAAGTATGCTTTTGGTGATTCTCCTGTCTCTGCATCTGGCTTCTTTTTTCTTTTCTGAGACAAGATTTCATTATAGCCCTGACTGACTTAAAACTTACCATGTAGATCAGACTGACCTTGGTCTCACAGAGATCTGCCTGCCTCTGCCTGCAGAATGCTGGGATCAAAGACATGGACCACTGTACCCAGCCCTGCATCCAGCTTTTGGTGTAGGTTCTGGGGATTGTTCTCAGATTTTCAGGGCTATACAGCTGTACTTTTTTAGATTTTTTAATACAGATTTTGAGGGCTGTACTTTTATACTCAGAGCCATCTCCCTGGCCCAAAAATGATATTCTATTTCATATATTATTTTCTTTTAAAAATTTCTTACATTTGGCTGGGCATGGTGGCACACAACTTTAGTCCCAGCACTTGGGAGGCAGGGGCAGGTGGATCTCTGTGAGTTTGAGGTCAGCCTGGTCTAACTAGTGAGTTCCAGGACAGCTGGAGCAACGGGGAGGCAAAAATCTTTTTCTTACCATTTATTTATTTTGTATATGTGTGTATATATGTGCATGCATGTGCATATGTGCAACATGTATGTATGGCAAGAGAACTTTTTGGGAGTCAGTTATCTCTTTCCACCAGGGCTCAACATCGGCTCATCAGACTTGGTGGCAGACACCTTTATCTGCTGAACCATCTTGCCTGCTCCATGTGTTATTTTCTTTTATTTACTAGCCCCAGCACATATATATGAATATTACTTATAGTGGTTTATTATAGTCTTTACAATGGATGTGTATTTTCAAGTTTAAACTGAAAGTTGTCCTGTGAATATGGAACCCAGTCCAAGAAAATACATATAGAAAAAAATCAGTAGGTAATACTATGATGTTTCAACATACAAGAAATGGTGGTTGGGGCATTTTATACTACTTTTAAAATTTTACCTTTTTTTTTTTCTTTAGGTCTCTCTATATACCCAGCTGGCCTGGAACTCACTATGTAGACCAGGCTGACTGTGAACTCACAGAGATCCGTGTGCCTCTGCCTCCCAAGTGCTGGGATTAAAGGCGTGCACTACCATGCCTGGCTATGTGTCCTTTTTTCTGAA
The DNA here is from genome assembly GCF_000622305.1 of Nannospalax galili. Lineage (NCBI taxonomy): Eukaryota > Metazoa > Chordata > Mammalia > Rodentia > Spalacidae > Nannospalax > Nannospalax galili. The sequence continues at coordinate 597,264 of NW_008343385.1, read as the reverse complement.
GTTTGCAGAATATATTAGTTTGGGCCAATAAAATAAGTTTAAAAATTGTTGAAGCTCTGGAAAATGAAACACTTTAATTTGGGTTTCTAGATCTCATAATTTTCTATGAGAAATTAGCTCTGGTTTTCTGACTAGTTCTGAAAATGATTTTATACTATTTCATAGAGAATGAATAATGAGGACTCCAGGGAGTTTCATGCAAACACAGCTCTTAAAGAGAGTTAAATCTTTGTTTGCTCCAAGGAAGTAAATGCTTAGAAAATTCTTACTGTAAATATGATCGTAGCAGTTTCCCAAAGCCAATAAAATAAGTATTTGGTCAGCTAATGAAAAATTCAGTTGATGCAATTAAGTACCTAATGTGAAGATTCATATGAATCAATTTCAAAGCTGCTAAGAACCTCTTACCATTGTCATGACAGGCTCAAGTGCTTTTGCTCAAGTCAGAGTGCTCTAATTTCTTGTTCAAGATAAACTTTAGGAGTAAGAATATTTCCAAACCCAGAGCTTCCTGTTCCATTTAGAAAGGTTTTTTTTTTGAGGGGGGGGGTATCATGTGAGCGCGCGCACACACGCGCGCGCGCGCACACACACACACACACACACACACACAAACAACTTCATGATTTTTTAAGACAGTATCTTATGTAGCTCAGACTGACCTCCAACTCACTATGTAATTAACTCAGGCTACTCTTAAACGCTGATCCTCCTACTTCAGCCTCTCAAGTGCTGGTTTTGTAGGTATAAGCCACCACACCTGGAATTTTTATCTTTTGAGTCTATAGTGTATCATGAGAAACTTCATTATGGTAGACAGCCAGCAAGTAATTTGATCTCAGTCCAGAGCTATTTAGTAGGAAAAATATGGATCTTTATATGAAAGAATTGTAATAAATTTGAGTATAAAACAGATTCTTTGTAGGAACAGTACAATATGGGTCCAGACCTGATTCTAAATACATTTGATCCCTTTCCTATGACCACAGAAAGGCCTGGGTCATTGGGAGAAGGGTACACTCTAAACTTCCTTTATGAGCAAGCTCATCTTTTATTTTCTTTATGAGTTAATATCAAATCAGTATTTTTGTGTGTTTCAACAATATTGTGACAAAATAGGACATTTTCATTCAAAGAGTAACTGGGAATACTTTCTAAAATGTATTATTATTGAAATAGTTGGACATAGAGAATATCATACATGTGACCAAATAGGTGCCACTCAACAACCTCTTGTGTCCACAGTGGCTTTCCCAGATGGGTCACTCTCCCAAAGTTCCCACTCCCACTCCCACTCCCCCCATTCACACTGTAACCTATTTTTTCATCTGTTACACAGTGAAAATATACACATAACTCTGTTCTGTTGAATAAAAAAAATTGTCTATATAGGTACCACTGTTAACTCATGGTTAATGAGTTAACTCATGTTAATTCCATTTTTAGAGACAGAATGGGCTGCCCTCACTTGAAAAATTTGTCATGGCCTATATTCCATGGCCCTCTTTGCTATTTAACTCAAGAATATTACTTTATCAGGTTGTCCTCCATCTCTCAGCTCTTCTGTCTGTTAGGACCATTCCTTTACCACATGAGTGGTTTCCATCTTGAAACAACATGCCTGTTAACTTCATCAACACAGAAGCTTTCTCCACTGCTGTGTCTCATATATTCAATGTCAAACTATTGAAAGAAGTTCTATGCTTTTAAAAAATATTTATTATTTTTAGTTTATGTGTATGAATATATTGCCTGCATGTATGTAATTGCACCCCTGTCATGTAATCCCCACAGAGGTCAGAAGAGGGCATCAGATGTGGATGCTGAGAATCAAACCTGGGTTCTTTGCATTAACAACCAAATGCTCTTAACCACTGAACCATCTCTCCAGCCCCTTAAAGTCCTATGCCTTTAATCTCCACTCCCTTATTTCTAATTCACCCACTAAATAGTGTAATTTCCTTGTTACTTAGAATCCAATTTTGTTAATTCACCATTGACTTTCTAATTATAAAATTTGGTGGGTTTAAGTTATGGTCCTTATTTTACCCCTAGGCTGAAGCACACTCTCAAACATTGTTTCCTTTTCTTGTGACTACTGCTTCTTTTCACTTTCCTTCTTTCTCTGGCTTTTTCTATATATATATATACTTTTTGGTCAGTTCTTCCCTGCTAAACTTATTGAACATGATGTTTTCTTGACCTTTTGGTCTGCGTTTATTGAGTACTTACCATGTACCTGCTAGGCTCTGTTTTAGGGACTTCTTGTATACTGTTCCTAATAATTGATGCCAACCCTGAACATCCATGTGCCTTGCCTGAGATCATCACTTAAGAGGGTAGGATTTCAGACCAAATGCTAGATTCTAAAGCTATATTGTAATAATATATTAGTCTGCTATAACAAAATATGGTAGACTTGGTAACTTAAACAATTGAAGTTTGATTCTCTTTTTGGTGTGTGTGCATATAAGTGTGTATTTATGTTTGTGTGTGTGTACATATATGTACACATGTATGCAACGAGAAGGCCAGAGATTGATGTTGGGTGTCTTCCTCAAAGATTCTGTACTTAGTTTTCAAGACAGGGTCTCTTACTGAACCCAGAGCTTACCAACTCAGCTAGACTGGCTGGCCAGCAAGACCTAGAGATCCTTCTGCTTCTACCTCTTCAGTGCTGGGATTATAGATGCAACTGCATCTAGCTTTTTATCTGAGTACTGAGGATCTAAACTCTGATCCTTATGTTTGCATGGCAAGCACTTTATCAATTTAGCCATCTTCCTAGCCCATAGAAATTTATTTATTATAAATCTAGAAGCTAGAAAGTCCAGTTGATTTTATTGCTGGCAAGGGCTCTTCCACCCTTTGAGATAACTGCCTTTTCTTACATTCCACAGTGGCTGTGTCTTCCTATGGTGAAGAGAGTGCAAGCACTCTGGTATTTCTTCTAATAAAGATACCAATACCATCATGAGGTCCTTGCCATCATGACATCCTGTAATCCAAATTGCCTCTCAAATGCCCTGCCTGCAGATTCTATCATATTGGAAGTGAGAGCTTCAATATGTGAATCTGGGAGACACAGTTTTCTTCCTAGCAAGGATTTTTCCAACTTTTTAAAGAAATACAGCTTAAAAAAAAATCTTAGGATCCCAAAATAGAAAATGTATAAAAGCACAACTACTCTGTTATAGTGGGAATGAGAGGTTCAGAGCCTCCACTGCCAGCATGGACCTTCTCCCTATTCTCTTCTGTACTGCCCTAAAGGAACTTGCCGAGAACCCAGGGGCTCCAAGAAAACCAATTAGGAGACAGGGGTTTACGTTTAATCACATACCTGTATGTGTTTTCTTTGTTTTAAATTCAGTTTCCAAATGCATCCAGGACCCTTTTTCTTTGCTACCTGTGTGTCTGACTAGTACCTATATTCTTTATGTCCCAAATCAGAATATCTTCATTGTAAAACCTGTTCTATCTTGTACATTTTGTGGTGAAACTTCCTAGCACAGTCAGTCATCTAAGCTCTAGTCTTGGGAGTCATTAAATATTTCTTCTTGCTACGCTCTTATGTTTAATGGGACAGTTAAGGTCTATAGGCTTTTTAACCTCATAGGGACCTAATAGTCTTTGATTTTCTAGTTCATCACCCTCTCTTTGACCTACCTTTCAGACAAAAGTGATTTCTTAGATTCAGATCAATTGCATTACTTATTAACAATTAAAACTTACTCTTTTACAGCTATATTTTTCCCTTGGATTAAAGTTCCTACCCTTTTGTCTTCTCTTAACCCCTTTCCCCTCCCACCAAATCTCCACTTCCTGAGTCCCCTTCCTACTCTTTATCAATGATGGAATGTTGTGCAGGTTGTTATTGCTGTGAGCTCATGGTGTAATAGCCATGTCATGCCCATAAGACAGCATTTTATAGCATTCCTTTCTAGCCTCTTACATGCTTTTTACCCATTTTCTACCATGTTTCCTGAGTCTTGGATGGGGTAATATATATTAATTTAGAGCTTAGTACTCAGTAGTCACTTGTTTTCAGCACACTGACTAGTTATTAGTCTGCATTAACCATGGCCCATTGCAAGTAGAAGCTTCTCTGACCAAGCCTGAGAGCAGCACTGATCTATGGGTATAGACATAAATATTTAGAGGGCAGTTTGACATCATGTCCATTTAGCAAAACATCAGGAGTAGATTCCCTACTAAAGCCTATGATCTCCCTAGCCATGGACTTTAATCAGGTTTATAGTACCAGGTATGAGTTCCTCTGGTAGAGTGGGCCTAAAAATCCAATCAGAAAGTAGTTTGTTATCCCCATACCAGTCATGCCGCTATTGCACCAGTGGGCACGTTTTGCCTGCCAGGTTGATTTTATAAATCATGGGGTTTAATAAGACTGTTGATTCACATTTGTCATGAATCAATATCTCTCTCTCTGTCTCTCTCCCCACCATACCCCCACAAACACAGAGAAGGGGTCTCACTGTGCTATCTGGGCTGGTCTCAAACTCCTGGGGTCAAATGATCCTCCTTAGTAGCTGGGATTATGGACACATGCCATTGCACTGGGCTCCCAAGTATTTGTTTTTAAAAAATATTCTCTATACCAGATTTTAAGCTCTATTACAGAGCTATAGTCATAAAAACAAAATGGTACTGGCACAAAAATAGACCCATAGATCAATGGAACAAAATTGAAGACCCAAATATGAATAAATACGATTTCAGCCACCTGATATTTGACACAGGGGCCAAGAATATTCATTGGAGGAAAGACAGCGTGTTTGGCAAATGGTGCTGGCAAAACTGGATCTCCACCTGTAGAAGAATGAAACTAAACCCCGATCTTTCACCCTGCACAAAAGTCAATTCCAAATGGCTCAAAGACCTCAATGTAAAGCCTGAAACTCTGAAACTCTTAGAAGAAAA
>NW_008343385.1:591471-592257 GCF_000622305.1 Nannospalax galili | reverse complement strand
ACAAGGGCAAGAATTAACAAATGGGACCTCATTAAACTAAAAAGCTTCTGTACATCAAAGGAGGCAACCAGGGAAGTGAAGGGAAAACCCACAGAATGGGAGAAAATCTTTACCAGCAACACATCTGACAAAGGTTTAATAACCAGAATATATAACGAACTCAAAAGCAGAGAAGCAAAAGACAAGAAGCAACCCAATTAAAAGATGGGCTAAGGAGTTGAACAGAGAGTTCTCAAAAGAAGAAGTAAAGATGGCTATGAAACATCTTAAAAGATGTTCAACATCACTAATAATTAGGGGAATGCAAATTAAAACCACTTTAAGATTTCATCTTACCCCAGTCAGACTGGCTAAGATCAAGAGAACAAATGATACCAAAAGTTGGAGAGGATGTGGGGAAAGGAGAACACTCATCCACTGCTAGTGGAGCTGCAAACTTGTTCAACTCCTATGGAAGGCAGTGTGGAGAACTCTGAAAAAACTACAAATGAACCTACCATTTGACCCAGTTATACCACTCCCCGGCATATACCCAAAGAACTCATCCTGTTGCAGACACTTGTACATCCATGTTTGTTGCTGCTCTTTTCATAATAGCTAAGAGATGGAAGCAACCGAAGTGCCCCTCAATTGACAAGTGGATAATGAAAACGTGGTTCATTTATATGATGGAGTTTTACTCAGCAGTAAAGAAAGATGAAATCATGAAATTTGGAAGCAAATGGATGGAACTAGAAACCGGTATACTAAGTGAAGTAACACAGACTCAGAAAAAAAAATCGACAT
>NW_008343385.1:590568-591215 GCF_000622305.1 Nannospalax galili | reverse complement strand
GGAGATCAAGAAATATATGTCTAGGTAAGGTTTATCTGAGAACAACTGATCTTTGCCCAGGATTTATCTACATGACACACAGTAATTAAAAATACCAGACTGGTGGAACTATCCTTCTTGGGTGTTTAACAGACATACTTTGAGGTCTATAATTATTTGTTCAGAGGGACATAAAGGACACTTTTTGCTCCTTGCCCTCGTAGGTTGACTAGTTCCATGGGACTATGAGCATCTCTCAAAATGTCCTATAATGGTGGTGGGTCACCTGTCCTCTTGATCATGGAGGCCAAGGAGACCCCACCAGATGGACTTGAACCAGTGTCCAGTCTACAAAGAGGAGGGTCAACAGAGAGGAATCATTTATTCCATGCTTCCAAGTCGAGCAGGACCTTTGCCTTATCTTCACATGGGTGGAACTGGTAAGAGAAAGGAGCCAGGGGCTCCTCCCAAGCCCATGTGACCCCTGAGGAACAGATCCTCAAATGACCTTAAGATGTATCTAGGCCAACTGTATGGCCTTACACATCCAAAAGGAAAGTATAACCAAATATTAAAGGGGTCAGTATAATTTCTTAAGAGTCCATATACATAGCTAAAGGCTGCATAACAAGCAACAATGCCAGATAGGAGATACCTTCTTTAGAGCT
>NW_008343385.1:584102-590015 GCF_000622305.1 Nannospalax galili | reverse complement strand
AATGGAGATCTTTTTTAAAGGTTAAAAACTCATTCAATTTTATGTCTTACAGGGCTTATACTGAGTTCAATATTGTATAACTATTACCTCAACTGTGAACCTAGAAACTTCACCCACTTGTGAAGGAGATGTACTGTTGCTCTGGAGTGTGTTACTGAATATGTTAAATCTGTAGTGAAATGCTTCTTCTAATCATGTAGTTATTAAAACATAAAAAAAGATAAAAAATAAGAATAAGAATTAGTAGATGTGAAAAACATTACCATTGAAACCTACCTGATGACTTTATATCCATGCTCAGATGCCAAGGAGCTCAGAAAGTAACTGACCGTCACTAGTTACAATCAGATATATAGAGATTAGAAACACATCTGCAAACATCTTAATGTCAATTGCATTGAAAATGAACTTTTCTGTATGAAACTGTGTATTTTAATAATGAAATGGAGATCTTTTTTAAAGGTTAAAACCTCATTTAATTTTATGTCTTATAGGGTTTATACTGAGTACAATATTGTATAACTGCAATAATTCAACTGTAAACCTAAAAAAATATTTAAAACAGAAAAAAAAAATCTCAGTAGATAGAAATCACAATATGGGGCTGGAGAGATGGCTCAGTGGTTAAGAGCACTGACTGCTTTTGCAGAGGACCTGGGTTCAATTCCTAGAACCCACATGGTGGCTGACATCCATCTATAATTCCAGTTCCAGGAGCTCCAACACCCTCTTCTGGTCCCCACAGGCATTGCATGACACAGGTGCATTTACACACGTTTGAGGCAATACACTCATATACATAAAATAATAAATAAAATATATTTTAACGCCCCCCCAATATTTGACATTAAGAATAGTCAATGATCCTTAGGCCTCAAGTTATTGTACACTTACCTGTCTCCTTTCTAAAATATCCTTCTTTGTTTCTTAGTCTGACTGACATTTATTGTTCTCCCTTTATGTCAACTTCTTCTGTACTCTCCTGGCTTCTCCACGTTTCCAGTTCACTAATAATTACATTGTTGAATTTTCATGTCCTTTCCACTTTTTTTTTTTTTTTTTGGTCCTTTTGAGACTGTCTCTCTGTAGCTCCAGCAGGCCTGGAACTTGCTATATAGACCATGCTATCTTGCTCTCACAGAGATCCACCTGTCTCTGCTGGGATGAAAGGCATTTGCCAACACACCTGGCCAAGAACTGTCTTCTTGTTTAGCAAATGGCATAGTAAGTGGCACATAGTATTCAAGATATGTTCATGTAATAAGTAGAATTTTTTTAAGATTAAAAATCTTAAACTTACCTGGTACCACCATTTTTATCTGTCAATGAGTTAATAGGATAATTTTAAACTTTTCCTTCCACTTTTAGGATTCAGTCTCCTTACTATACTGTCTTTACCCATGATTCTTTTCATTTATTTTACAAAATATTTAAATTTATTTTGAATAATAAGATATAGAGTTAATTTAGATTTAAATTTTTATTTCCATAGAAACATTTGTTTGGGGGCTTAGAAATGGCCCTGTGGGTGAAGTTTCTGCCTTGAAAGCAGAAAGATTGGATCCCTAGATCCATGTAAAAAGCTGGGAGTGGTGGCTCACTCCTGTAACCCCAGTGCTGGGGGTGGGGACACAGGCAGATCCCTGAAGCTTATTGACAAGCCAACTTACCCAGGTCAATGAGCTTCAAGTTCAGTGAAAGACCATATCTCAAAAAATAAATGTGGAGAGGGACAGTGGAAAGATACATGTCAACCTAGGGCCTCCATATGTGTGCACACACATGGGATGATCACCTGCATGAATACATGTACACATACACACTAACAAGTATACACACATTAATATTTTAAAGTAATTTATTATTTTTATTTATTTTTTTTATGTGTATGAGTGTATTACCTGCATATATATAGGTGCACCTGCCACCTGTGTCATGCAGTGCCTGCGGTGGTCAGAAGAGGGTGTTGGTTTCCCTGGAACTGGAGTTACGTATAGTTGTTAGCTGCTGAATAGGTGCTGGGAACCAAACTTGGGTTCAGAGCCAGTGCTCTTAACCACTGAACCATCTCTCTAACCCCTCATACATTAAGTTTGCAAGTGGAAGCCAACTAGGAAAAAAATATATTGAGAATAATACTAGGTTTGCTTCTCTTTACTTTCTATGGTTATAGTAGGCACACCTCAAAGCAAGATCTAGAGATAAGGAAACTGAATGGTCTATTTTGAATTTTGAAATGACAATGTAAAAATAAATTTCTTTCAAAAATAGAATTCAAGTAAATAGTTGGATCCTTTTTATTTAAATTTTTTAGGATAATGAACTAAGGAATATACATTTTAAACTACAAGGCATCTTTATTATAATATATTGAAGCAGGTTTTGTAAAATCAGGAATTTAGAACTCATGATTTGGATGGAAAAGTCATATGTAACTTAATAGAATGTGTGTTTTTAAAATGATATTATACTAGTATAAGTGTGATTACAAGGCACTGCCAGAAAAAAATGTAATCTGGAAATAAAACTATACTAAAAATAAATTTTAAATAAGGGGAAAATATTTGTTTACACATGATGTTTTTGGTCCAAATGATATTAACCAATGAAGTGATCAGTCTGTTAAAGCACTCTATTCCAGAAAAGCTTCATTTTCGGGCCATCGATTGCATTAGCACATTATGTCTGATAAAAAGCATGGATTTTTTCCCCCCCAAAGTGAAGTTTTGTGGTTTTACTTTTGGAAGAGAATGCAGAGTTTTCTGTGGCCTTAATGCTTCTCTATTTAAAGGCACTCATTGCTCTTCTCAGACCCAGTAGGAGAGAGGAAGGCTGTTGAGCTTGCTAGTCCACAGCCAAACCAAAGGACTAACACCTTATATTCATTCTATTCATTCGCTTTCTTGGAAGTTTTTTTTTTTTTTTTTTTCAGAGTCATTGGTTCTTCGACTTAGATATTTTTATGAACTTGTTTTTACTTGCTGAAAAATAAAATTTTCCACAATTAAGAGTAAGCATCTAGCTGGGTATGGTGGCACACACCTTTAATCACACAGCACTCTGAAAAAGACCCCCCCCCAAAAAGTAGCATCAATTATTTTCTTTCCTTATTTCTTTTCCTTATTTTCTTTCCTTGTTACTGTGACTTTAGTTATTGACATCAGATTTCAGTGTATGAAATAGAGTTTTTGAGGAGAAGGTGCTTTAAATGGAAAAACATATGTTACAAAATCTCTAGTTTTGGATAAATTCAGTCTTGTCTGAATTTCTTGTCTTTGCATTCATATTTTTAATCCATATACTATACATCTTTGAGTATAAAATTTGTTGACTCAGTGAGTTCAGTTTATATACTAGAGAATAAGTTAAAACCTCAAAGGCAGTTTTGAAATACACATATTTAAGAAAATATAAATACAGGACTGGAGAGATGACTCCGCAGTTAAGAGCACTTGCTGCTCTTGCAGAGGTTCAGTTTCTAGCACCCACATGACAACTCACAAATATCAGTAACTCTGGTTACAGGGGATCCAGTGCCCTCTTCCAACCTCTGTGGGTACCAGGCATGAATGTGGTACACATACATACATGCAGGTAAACACTCATATGCATATAAATTTTTAAAAGTCTTTTTAAAGAAAAGGAAATATAAGTATTTGCATTTCAAAGAAAGACATTTTATACTGTGCCCCCCCTCATCTCATGTCTTTCCCACAGGCATCTTATTTCTGTAAACCTTCCTGTCTTCCATCCAGTCCTTGTCTGCCTTTCCCCACAACTTCACAGTTTGTGATGGTAACCATTTTCTTCTCCTTGTCAGCTATTATCATGGCCATACTTTATATCTGAGCTAACCAAAGCCCTGGTGTATTGTTTTAAATTCTAACTCAAAAGGATGATCCTTTTAAAATATATTTTAAGTGAATTCTTTGGGAATTTCATGTATGCATAGAATGTATTTTGATCATATTCACATACACCACTCTTCTCCCTAATTCCTCCTAGGTCCACCTTCCACCCTTACCCTCCTCCCAACTTCACATCCTCTTTTTAAAAATAACCCACTGAGTCTGATTTGTGCTGCCTATATATAAACGGGCATGGAGCCATCCACTAAGTTACCCACCAAGCAGTCACACTCTAAAAACCTCTCTTCCCTAGCAGCCATCAACTGTTATTAGCTCCTCAGCTAGGGGTGGGGATTTGAGAGCTCCTCCTCCCACCCCATGCTATAAAGTTGACTGGCTTGATGTCGTGCAGGTTTTGTGCCAGCAACTACACCTGCTGTGAGTTCATGAGTGCACAAGTCCTTTTATATCCAGAAGACATTGCTTTGTCCTGATCCTCCCTGACCTTTGGCTTTTATAATCTTTCTGCCCCTTGTTCAGCTGTGTTCCCTGAGCCTTTAGGGGAAGAGGTATGATATAGATGTCCATTTAGGGCAGAGTACTCCACAGATAATTGTTCTCTGCACTTTGTTTAGTTGTGAATTTCTGCATTAATCAATGGCCACTGCACAGAGAAGCTTCTCAGATCATGACTGAGGGCTGCACTAATCTATAGATAGACATATACATAGAGGGCAATTTGATACCATGTCCATTTAGCAAAATAGTACTAGTAGGTTCACCCCTGTGGTGGTCTGTGAGCTCCTCCATGGGTTCTTGGTCAGATGTACAGTACCAGGCCTGTGTTTCCTCCTGTGGAACAGTCCTTAAATCTGATCAGAAAGTGGTTGGTTACTCCCATAACATTCATGCCATCATGCCACTGTTGCACCCATGGACTTATCTTGACAAACCAGTTGTTATTGTAGCTTGCAAGATTCACAGTTGGGTAAGACTGTTGATGACATTTCTCCCCCAGCAGCTTACAGAGTACCTTCTGGTACTATGAAAGCTAGCCAGCAGTGAGGAAGCTTCCTGGTCAGTAACAGCTTGATTTTTCTACAGCCTGTGACCAAAGTGTGTGGATTCTTCTGCAGTTGGATATTACCATCAAAGTTCTGGTGTGCAACCAAGAGCAACTTAATGACCTGTATTGTTTTTTTTGGGGGGGGTGGTCTCTGGAATACCCCTGACCAACAACTCAAGGGGAAGTATCCCATACTTGGCAACCCCTGACTTCTTGGAGGAGCATTATCTCCTATGTGGGATAACTCAAGTTAAAGTGTGTGTGTGTGTGTGTGTGTGTGTGTGTGTGTGTGTGTGTGTGTGTGTATAAAGTAGTAGGTTTCTATACAGCTTTTCCAAATATCCTTAAAGTGTTATCCCTTCCCCACCCTGTCCTCTGCCTTATCCTCCAGTCCCCCTCTCCACGTAAACCTTTCTACCCTATTCCCTTCCCCCTGAATGATGGGTATTCAGTGTTCTTACTGTTTACTATTATGTAATATATAAAATTTATTTACAAAAGAGGTGGATATAAAGTGTTTGTGAATTCAGAGATGGAAAAGAGTAATTCTACCCAGAGAATCCAGAAGAGATGTAACCTAAAATAATTATTTCAAACCTGAAGAATACTGGCAGTAATATGAAAAGACTATACTGCTTCTGCCACCCAAAATTAACAAATGCTATTTCCAGGAGTTTAAAGTTAGTATCACTCCTCTTTCTGAACAAAACTATGATTTTGGACTGCCTCGCCATAGGCTTGTTTTCCTCACTGGTCTGGTACCAGTTGGCTTTCTTGTACTGGCCTCGCCCTCGCCCTGGCTGTTCTTTTCTTCCTGTTGGGGCTTAATGTCCTTCTTGCTGAAACATCTCTTTAATGGCTCTTTTATATTTTCCTTTATTTATTTATTTATTTATTTACTTATTTGTTTATCTATGTATTTAATTAAGGTCTGCTATATTCTGTGTTGTCAGAGTATCTTTTAGGTCACTGATTTTCCTCTCTGTCTGTGAATAACCT
>NW_008343385.1:577237-584009 GCF_000622305.1 Nannospalax galili | reverse complement strand
GGAAAGGTGGGGGAGGGGAGGAGAGGAGAGAGAGGGGAGAGAGAGGGGAGGGGAGAGGCGAGGAGAGAAGAGAGAAGAGAAGAAGAAAAGAAAGAAAGCCCATTCTTTCCTATTGTGCTTTTCTTACCTTATAATGTTTATTTCACCTTTTGACAGTCAATGTACTTCCTTAAAGTCTCTTTCTGATCGTTCTTCACCTGCAGTTCTGGTGCCTGTCTTGGTATCCATTATATCTTTTGTTTTTGTTTCTTTTTAGTATCAGTGATCCATTGTTTTGTTATTGTTACTGTGAACCCTTTTTTAGTTGGGAATAGTTTCCCATGGGCCTTAGATGCCGACACAGAAATTCACATTTGTGGGACTAGAAAGATGGCTCAGTGGTTAAGAGCAGTAGCTGCTCTTGCAGAGAACACAGGTTCAATTCCCAGCACCCACATGGCAGCTAACAACCATCTATAACTCCAGTTCCAGGGGATCCGATGCCCTTTTCTGACCTCCTTGGGCATTGCACAACATGGGTTCACTTACCTACATGCAGGCAGTAAACTCATACACACACAAAAAAAATTAAATACAGGGGCTGGAGAGATGGCTCAGTGGTTAAGATCACTGATTGCTCTTACAGAGGACCTGGGTTTGATTCCCAGCACCCACATGGCGTCTATGAACTGTCCTTAACTCCAGTTCCATGGGAATCCAATGCCCTCTTCTGACCTCCGCGGCATTGCAAAACATGGGTGCCCTCACATACATGTAGGCAATATACTCATACACATAAAAAAAATAAAAATAGGGGCGGGAGAGCTGGCTCAGCAGTTAAGAGAACTGACTGCTCTTGCAGAGGACCCGGGTTCGATTCCCAGCACCCACATGGTGGCTATCAACCGTCCTTAACTCTAGTTCCAAGGGGGATCCGAAGCCCTCTTTTGACCTCCGTGGCATTGCGACAACATGGGTGCACTTACATACATATAGGCAAAACACATAAAAATGAAAATAATAAATTTAAAACATAACAATCTCTTTTAAAAATTTTTTATTTATTGTGTGTGTGCATGCATGTACCATAGCACACACATAGAGGTTAGAGGACAACTCTGTGGAGTTGGTTCTCTCCTTCCACCTTTACGTGGGTCCCAGGCTTTCATGGGAAGCACATTACCTGCTGAGCCATCTGATTGTCCCAGTTTTTTTTTTAATTTAAAAATTGCATTTATTTATTCGTGTGTGTGTGTATGCATGTGTATATGTGCCATGGTGCACATGTGGAGGAAAGAAATTCACATTTGCTTCTACCATACTCTTCTGGGCTTCATTGAATCTGGAATAATTGTTCTTAATTTCTTGGGGGTGAAGCAGCCTTAGGTAGGTATTTATTTATTCTGTTTTCATATGTGTGAGTTCTTTTCCACTCATGTCTCTAGGTAGGTTATATGCTTTCTTATGACCTTCTTGTGGCTGCCTCCAGGCTAGTGAGCAAAATACTTTCTATTGTTTCACAGAGCAGATGAGATTTTACAGGTTATATGCAGGGAATCAAGCCTAGTTTCCACCTCTGATAGGATTGAGGGCTGCCTCTACTCTCCATGCCAACACTGAATCACTCCTATCTAAAAGTTCAGAAAGCTAAACTTAAGCAAGGAAGTTCACTCTCTTATTTATGTTCCTGGACCATATTTGATACCTGGAAGCTTTCTTTTAAGATTACTTGGAGTTCAGCTATTAAGAACTTGTACTGGGGACTGGAAAGATGGCTCAGCAGTTAAGAGAGGTGGCTGCCCCTGCAGAGGACCCAGGTTTGGTAAACAGCACCCACATGGTGGCTAACAACCGTCAGTAACTCTAGTTACAGGATACACCTTCTTCTGACCTCCTCAGGCATTGCACAACACAGGTGCACTTACATACATGCAGCCAATAAACTCATACACATAAAATAAAAATAATAAATAAAATACTTTTAAAAAAAGAACATGTATGGCTCTAGCTGAGGACTGAGTTTGGTTCCCAGCATCTATTGGATGGTTCACAACTGCCTGTAATTTCAGCTTCAGGAAATCTAGTGCCCTCTGGCCTCCATGAGCACCATGCTCATGTACACAAGCTCCCTCCTCTCCCATACATGCATATAATTTTTAAAAATTGGGGGGGGGGGCTTTTTGAGACAGGATCTCCCTGTTACCACAGCTGTCCTCAAACTCATTATGTAGACCAGGTTGGCCTTGATCTCATAGAGATCCGCTTGCCTCTGCCTCCCGAGTGCTGGGATTAAAGGACATGTCTTTTAATATGTAGGTATTGGCATCTTTGGCTCATTTTGTCATCCCAAACACTCTTCTTGTCTTCTGGAATCATTTACTTGAATATTTATAACTGGATAAAACGAAAAAAATCAACAGTGTTATTATTGTTAGAATAGAAATGGAAATGAGATCACTGGAGCCGGGTGTGGTGGTGGTACACCTTTAATCCCAGCACTCAGCAGGCAGAGGCAGGCACATCTCTCTGAATTTGTGGCAAGCCTAGTGTATGTTAGGGTCCGTGACTCGATGGGTCCCCTCCAGATAACAAATACACGGGATTGGAGATGTAAAAATCAAGCAGAGTCTTTACTTTCCAGCTAGCTGGGGTCGACCGGCTTCCCAAGACATGCAAGTCTGGTCAGAACGATCGACCCCCATTCAGTTTCAGGTACAGATTATATAGGCCCACATAGTCATTACACAAAAAGCATTCCTCAGGAGACACTTTAATCAATCATCTTCTAAAAGCTATAGTTTCGGTTAAACATCTTTTCCAGGAAGGGTAGATCTGGTGTAAGCCTGGCGCAACCTCCCTCTTTTGTTCCTTATCGGTATCTGGTATGTGCAAACAGGCCTACAGGACACATTGTAAATCAACTGAGTCTGGGGTCCAGGGTCCAGGAAGGAGGTTTACAGCACTTCAATTCTTAGCATTTCAACTAGGTTAATCATCCATGTGTGGTAGATACAATCAGGCAGAACAGGCAAGCTTAGCAAGTAAATCTAAATCAACATTTTAAACAGAGTTTTCTATCAAAATGCAGAGTTCTTACAGCATTCATCAAGGTATTTCATTTTTTTTCCAACACTTTCTTGGTAAAACTGAGGAATTTTCCTCAGCCGACTCTACAACCTGGTGCTTTTGTCGCAGCACCAGGAGATGAACCGAGTCTATTTTTTTTTGGACAAACCTCAGCAGTTTGTTTACTATATAGGGCCCAATCGTGACAAGCAAGAGAAGGATAATTAAGGGCCCTGCAATAGCGGAGAGAAGGGTTGACACTCAAGGAGTTTGATTAAGCCAAGAGCTGAACCATCCTTGACTGGCTTTTCTTTTTATCTTTTGTTTTTTTAATCTTTTTCGTATTTTTGTCATGTTATTCTTTATTATACTTGAATGGTTTTTGTAAAAACAATATTTTTCCTTCAGGGCAATACACAGTCTCCCTTGTTGTAGAAACAGGAGGTCCAGCCCTCTGTGATTTTGTAACGTGACTTCAGCCAGGGATCCTATAGAGTCCTGCAGTTTGGTTATGGATTCTTCTATTCTTTGTAGATCTAAATCCAGGCTAGTGCGCAAAGCATTATATTGGTCCCTCCCTTGTATCAGGGCAGTGGCTCCAGTGCCAACTCCTGCTGCTACACCTGTACTAATTAAGGTTGCAAGTGTCACGGCTAAAAGCACTGGGGTTCTCCTAGAACGCATCGGGAAAGGAAGAGAGGGAGTGTAAGTCTGCAGAAACTCTTCCTCTGAGTGATAAACCAAATGGGGAAGAAGAATTGTAAGAACACAAAAACCTCCTTCCTTAAGAACATCCACCGAAATACAAGGGGTTAATCCTGAGGAGCATGCCCACCAAGTATTTGGAGGGGGAATAAGGAAGGCCCCTCTTGACTCAGAGAGATTCTTGGTCTGGTTACAGAGGGAAGAGTATTGTAGTGGAATCTCACCGAGGCATAGTCCCGATCCTGAAATCTGCTCCAAAGTAATTTTAGGTATCGTACCCCATGCACATTGGGAGACATTATGGGAAACGTTGTAGGAACCCATAGTAGCAATCCCCTCTAAATAGGGAGGGGTAACAGTATAGCAGAGCCAACAAGATCTGGCCAATTCAGGGCTAGTTACATTTAAGAGGCTATAAGTTTGATTTATGATTTTAACAAATTCCTGTGACCGCCTGTAATAGCGGATCTGAGACAAAGGCTTAGGAGGCCTTTTGGTAAATCCTGTAGGTAGAGTTGGGCCAGGAGGAGGAGAGGGAGGGGCTCCCTTGGGCGTATCCATGGTAACTCTTGGGACTAGCACTGGGTTGGGCCCTACTGCCGTGACGAAAGGCACCTGGCGTCTAGTGATTGTAAACAAAATTGCAGACCCATAGTTATGCAATCGCAGGCCCCAGGTGTTAACCCCTTCCCATCCGGAGAACTTTTTTCCTTTTTCTGTGAATCTGATAAGCAAAGGGTTGCAGGCTTGTGGTTCGAGCCCCCAAGTTGGCTTACAAGGGGGGCCTGTCACATCTCGTTTGAGGGTGATGTAGTCCCCACGGGCATTACTTAACCAGTATGTCTGACCCGTGGTCTCACAGCCCCATCGTGGGCAGTAGTACTGGTCTGGTCTCCCACAACTGGGCTTATACTGTGGCCCTGGGCAAACATAGAATTGTTTTTGTCTAAGGTAGCGAACTCCCGACTCAAACTTGCAATTGTATCCGTAGGAGGAGTCTTCCACATCTCGGGTAATCGCTACCCATTCCCGGTCCCAGGCCCCGTCTTACCAAAGTACAGAGGTCCATATCTAAAGGTGGCCACCAGGTATTGGGGAGATACACGGCCGACCACGTTAACACTGGGGACCCAGTTTCCAAGTTAGTGACAACCCAAGTAACTTGCACTGGTATGTGCGGGTTGGTCCCATCTGCAAAATGTCCACAGTTAGTTGCTAAATAATATATTACCAGCAGCATCCTCACCCATCCAGTCTGCGTGGAGAGCTTCATAAGGGAGTCTCAGTGGCGGCAGGGATGCTTGGCAAGTCCTGAGACAGCTTTACGAACGTGGGTGTGATGTACCCAAGAAGCAATACCGTCAACCTTCAAGGCAGTGGGAGTAACAGACAACACAACATGAGGTCCCTTCCACCTAGGTTCAAGGGTCTTTACTCTGTGTCTTTTTACCCAGACTGTGTCCCCCGGGGAGATACCATGCTCTATATTAAGCACCTTTCTTTCTCCATAGTAAGCTCTGATTAGGGGCCAAATTTCCTGCTGTACTTTAGTGAGAGATTGTAATACACTCAGGTAGTCAGGTGCTGATCCTTCTTCCCCCGGGGGCAACGCCCGCCTGGTTATCGGTGGCGGGGCTCCAAACATTATCTTGATGGGAGTCAGTCCATGCACATAGGGGGAATTCCTGACACGGAAAATGGCTAAGGGAAGGAGAGTCACCCAGTCACCGCCAGTCTCAGCGACCAATTTAGAAAGGGTCTCCTTTAAAGTCCGATTCATCCTCTCTACCTGCCCAGAACTCTGTGGGTTATAAGCACAATGTAGTTTCCAATCTGTTCTCAGAGTCTGGGCTAGTCCTTGCAGGACTTTGCTAACGAAAGCCGGGTCGTTATCAGAACCTATGACTTTAGGGACTCCATACCTGGGAACTATTTCTTTAATTAGTTTTTTTGTTACTACCTGGCTAGTTTTACAAAGGCTTAGGAGGCCTTTTGGTAAATCCTGTAGGTAGAGTTGGGCCAGGAGGAGGAGAGGGAGGGGCTCCCTTGGGCGTATCTATGGTAACTCTTGGGACTAGCACTGGGTTGGGCCCTACTGTCGTGACGAAAGGCACCTGGTGTCTAGTGATTGTAAACAAAATTGTAGACTCATAGTTATGTAATCACAGGCCCCAGGTGTTAACCCCTTTTTATTTGGAGAACTTTTTTTTTTTTCTGTGAATCTGATAAGCAAAGGGTTGCAGGCTTGTGGTTCGAGCCCCCAAGTTGGCTTATAAGGGCGGCTTGTCACATCTCGTTTGAGGGTGATGTAGTCCCCACAGGCATTACTTAACCAGTATGTCTGACCCGTGGTTTCATAGCCCCATCGTGGGCAGTAGTACTGGTCTGGTCTCCCACAACTGGGCTTATATTGTGGCCCTGGGCAAACATAGAATTGTTTTTGTCTAAGGTAGCGAACTCTCGATTTAAACTTGCAATTGTATCCGTGGGAGGAGTCTTTGTGTGGCTGGATTTAAAGTTACTGGGGCTGAGAAGGTAATTCGGGGCGAGTCTAATAGAAGCCCCTGATAATGGGTGAGTCGGGCATTCGTCATCCACTTCCCGGGAGGGTGTCGGAGGATTCCCTCCACCGTATGTGGTGCTGTTACCTTCAAGTCTTGTCCAAATGTCAGCTTGTCGGCTTCCTTGACCAACAGGGCGATGGCTGCCAGAATGCGTAGGCAGGATGGCCATCCTGAGGCCACAGGGTCTAGTCGCTTAGATAAATAAGCCACCGGTTTTTTCTATGGACCCAGCTGTTGGGCCAAGACCCCTTTAGCAACTCTCTTCCTTTCATCTATGAAAAGGGCGAAAGGTTTCTCTGGGTCCGGCAGAGACAGGGCTGGGGCCTGAAGGAGTGCTTCTTTCAATCGGTCAAATGCCTCTTGTTGCTCTTGGCTCCACTTCCAGTCGGGCCCGTCTTTGGTGGCCTCATACAGTGGACGGGCTATCTCTGCATACCCAGGAATCCAGAGTCTGCAAA
>NW_008343385.1:575433-576366 GCF_000622305.1 Nannospalax galili | reverse complement strand
CAAATGCCTCTTGTTGCTCTTGGCTCCATTTCCAGTCGGGCCCGTCTTTGGTGGCTTCATACAGTGGACGGGCTATCTCTGCATACCCAGGAATCCAGAGTCTCTGGCAGATGTGCGCCTTCTTGGCGCTGGCTCGGTATCCCAGGCTGCCTAATTCAGCCAGCAGATTTTTTGTTGCCTCCATGCACTCTCCATGAGTAGCTGTGGCCAGCAGCAAATCATCCACATATTGCAGCAGGGTCACATGCGGGTGCCTCTTGCGATAAGGCTCCAGATCTTGACTCAGGGCCTCATTAAACAGGGTGGGGGAGTTCTTGAAGCCTTGGGGCAGCCTGGTCCACGTGAGCTGCCCCGTCTTTCCCCCTCCAGGTTCCTGCCACTCAAAGGCGAACAGGGATTGGCTGATCTCCGCGAGAGGGATGCTGAAGAAAGCATCCTTCAAATCCAGGGTGGTATACCACACATGGGATGGTGGCAAATGGCTGAGCAGGGTATATGGGTTGGGCACCATGGGATGAATGTCCTCCACCCTTTCATTGATCCTTTGTAAGTCCTGTACTGGTCTATAGTCCTCACTGCCAGGCTTTCTCACAGGAAGCAGGGGCGTGTTTCAGGCTGATTGACAGGGTTTAAGGATTCCTTCTTTTAGCAATCTGTGAACGTGGGGCGCTATTTCCCTCCTAGCTTCTTCTGGCATCGGGTACTGTCTGACTTGGACAGGCAGGGCTGTGGCTTTAAGTTGAACTACCACCGGGGGCAAGTGTTTAGCGAGCCCGACTCCCCCGGTCTCAGCCCAGATGGAAGGAAACTCCTGCAGCCAAGGACCCATGTCTCCCTGGTCTCCTTTTTCCAGGGTTACTGGGAACAGACGATATTCGTCTGCTAAGGACAGTGACAACACTTGAGCCGGTTGCAGAGGTTGCCCCTCCGAGT
>NW_008343385.1:573746-574660 GCF_000622305.1 Nannospalax galili | reverse complement strand
GATCGGCCCCCCCTTCCCTGTCTTTCTCCTCTTTGTGGACATTCTCTTTTCCAGTGCCCATATCTTTTGCACAGGGCACATTGCTCCCGCCCCAGTTTGGTTTCTGTGGGGCTCTGGCCTCCGGCGTGTCTCAGGACTCCCTTTCACTCCTGCCAAAAAGATTCTGGCTATCTCTTCCCTCTGCTTCCTGTTCTCCTTTCTTTGGAATTCTCTGTCTTCCTTCCTATTCCTACTTCTCACCTCCTGTTCTTCCTTTCTCAATCTCTCTTCTCTGTCTTCTGGAGATTCTCTAGTGTTGAATACCTTCTCTGCCTGCTGTAGTAGTTCCCTAATTGAGATCTCCCCCAGGTCATCCCGCTTGTAGAGCTTTCTCCTGATATCGGGAGCTGCTTGGTTAATAAAGGAGAAAACCACAGCTGACCTGTGTTCCTCTGCTTCTGGGTTTATAGGGGTATACTGCCTGTAAGCATCAAACAACCTTTCCAGATACGCGGCCGGGCTTTCGGCTTCTCCCTGAACAATTGTCTTTACCTTTGCTAGGTTAGTAGGCCGTCTTGCAGCTGCTTGGAGACCGGTCATTAGAGTCTGAAGGTAGACTCGGAGACGCTCCGGAGACGCTCCCTACCTTCTGTCGTCCCAAAATCCCAGCTCGGACGCGTGAGAGGGAACGCTTCATCAATGGCGGGTTGGAGGGTGGTGGGTCTTTCATTTTTTCCGAGAACATTCTTCCTGGCTTCATTAAGGATCCGCTCCCACTCCTCGGTGGTAAAGAGGGTGCGGAGTAGCTGCTGGCAGTCATCCCAAGTGGGACAGTGAGTGAACATGATAGATTCCACCAGACCTATAAGACACTTAGGGTCCTCAGAAAAAGGGGGGTTCTGGGTTCTCCAATTATAGAGATCACTGGAAGAAAA
>NW_008343385.1:544139-573631 GCF_000622305.1 Nannospalax galili | reverse complement strand
GGGTTGGAGGGTGGTGGGTCTTCCATTTTCTCCGAGAACATTCTTCCTGGCTTCATTAAGGATCCGCTCCCGCTCCTCGGTGGTAAAGAGGGTGCGGAGTAGCTGCTGGCAGTCATCCCAAGTGGGACAGTGAGTGAACATGATAGATTCCACCAGACCTATAAGACACTTAGGGTCCTCAGAAAAAGGGGGGTTCTGGGTTCTCCAATTATAGAGATCACTGGAAGAAAACGGCCAGTACTGATACTGCTGGCCATCCGGGCTGCCAACTGCCCGTACGGGTAGGATGGGCACGGCTCCTCCAGTGGAGGAGGAGGCTTCTCCTATCCGGTCCCTGTTTCCCCGGGACCTTAACTGAATTCCTGCCCCTCCCCCTCCAGGCTGTCTCTCCTCTCCGGTGGAGGAATCTGGGGAGGCAGCCGCTGCCATTTCCCCATGCTGAGCCTCTTCCATGTTTCCCCCTTGGGGAGGACCCCCAGCTCCTCCCCTCCGGGTAGCTGCATAAGGCGGTGGCTGATCAACCGGCAATGGGGGGGAGAGGGGGGAGCTCTCAGGTAGGACTGGTGGGGCAGTAGGTTCTCCTTCTCGGCGGTTGGGGGACTTTGGCCCTTCCTGGGCAACCAGGATGGTGGCCTTTGGGGGGCCCCCATGGGGTCCTCACTCCAGGAGAGGCCCCAACCATGATGGGGGTCCTCGACCAAATTTTCCCATAAAAGGATATAGGGGAGCTGGTCTGGGTGTCCTTCGGGGTCGGGTTGGGTGATGACTGCCTTAACCTTGCCTATGGTATCCAGAGAAAGAGACCCCTGGTTGGGCCATCCTACCCCGAAAGCCAGCCACCCGGTGGAACAGAGGGCCTCAAACTTACCCGTGGGGCTGTTGTAGTGGTTGACAGGAAAGGGTAGTCCAATGGTTAACGCCAAAGACTAGAGTTGCAGAGTGTGAGAAGGGGCTTTCGTCTCCACCCGTGAGGGCTGTCGGGGTCCGTTAAGAGGACTAAGAGCCTTCCACCTACATCAGGGAGTGGCCCTGACCAGTAGGCCTCAGTTGCTCCTTTGTCATTAACGGTCCCACGCGAAGACTCTGGTCCCGAGTATGGAACAGTATATAGAACAGTATATGGAGAGGAAAAAAAGTTTTAGAATCAGGTGCGTATAGAAAAATACAGAACCAATCCCACTCCTACTATAAGGAGCATAACCATCAGCATACATCCATCCATACCACATTTCACTACTTTCACTCGGACCGGTCCTCCTCTCACTCCGGCACGTGCCGCATTCACCACTCTCACTCTCACCTTCCAGATTCCCAAGGCTCCTGGTAATTCTCCCGAAGGGCGTCCACTTGGACTGCCGTAGGGTTATGAGCTCGACCTTTTCCACTTTTGGCGCCAGCTTCCTGTCGTTAAGCTTCCTTCCCAGAGTCAGATCTCTCCAACCCTAGGGCCAGGACTCGAACCTGGACTTCCCTGCTCAGGACTCGAACCTGAGACTTGTTACGAGGGCCTTCCTCGTATGAAACTCTGCCTCCACCCGTCTTTTGTTTTCCAGGGGTCCCCCCTCGAATCCGGGACGAGCCCCCAAAATGTTAGGGTCCGTGACTCGATGGGTCCCCTCCAGATAACAAATACACAGGATTGGAGATGTAAAAATCAAGCAGAGTCTTTACTTTCCAGCCGGCTGGGGGCGACCGGTTTCCCAAGACATGCAAGTCTGGTCAGAACGATCGACCCCCATTCAGTTTCAGGTACAGATTATATAGGCCCACATAGTCATTACACAAAAAGCATTCCTCAGCATACACTTTGATCAAACATCTTCTAAAAGCTATAGTTTTGGTTAAACATCTTTTCCAGGAAGGGTAGATCTGGTGTAAGCCTGGTGCAAATTCCCTCTTTTTGTTCCTTATCAGTTATCTGGTATGTGCAGACAGGCCTACAGGACACATTGTAAATCAACTGAGTCTGGGGTCCAGGGTCCAGGAAGGAGGTTTACAGCACTTCAATTCTTAGCATTTCAACTAGGTTAATCATCCATGTGTGGTAGATACAATCAGGCAGAACAGGCAAGCCTAGCAAGTAAATCTAAATCAACATTTTAAACAGAGTTTTCTATCAAAATGCAGAGTTCTTACAGCATTCATCAAGGTATTTCATTTTTTTCCCAACAGTGTACACAGAAAGTTCTAGGCCAGCTGGGGCTACAGGGAGACCCTGACTCAAAAAGACAGAAAAAAAAGATCACTGGGGTGGGAAAGGACAGGCACATACTACTAATAGTGGAGGATAAACCACTTAGGAATTAGGCCCGTCAAAGACCTATCCCTTATGAAAGCATACTTTGTATTAATAGTATAAAAAAGATGTATGGTAGATAGATGCCATATTTGTTGCACACATTTTCTTTGGGAAAAATTTACTGTCATAAATTGTAATAATGCAGTGCATTGTTGAGTAGTGGGATTCATTCTGTTCTCACACATGTACATAATGTGCTTTGATCCTATTTACTTATTCTATCGCTGACTTGTACCCTTCCTTCCCTGATAGTCCCCTGTCTGCCTTTGTATTTTCTGTTAGACTTGATTCCACATAGGTGAGAAAACATGTAGTATTTGTCTGCCTTAGTTCAGCACAATGATCTCCAGGTGGAATACCATTGTTTTATTAGTTTTCGTTAGTATGTGCCTAGGGAGAGTCTATAACTTGGCAATTGTGAATAGGTCTGTGATATATGTGGTATGCAGATACCTCTATATTGTATTTGACTTTGATTCCCTCAGGTATACATACATCCTGGAGTAGTTCAGTTGGATCATATGGTAGTTCTCTTTTTAGTATTTTGAAGAACCTGTGTTCTGATTTTCATAGGGGCTGAACTAATTTACATTCTCACCAACAGTGTATAAGTCCCCCAACCCTTATTGTTGCTGACAGCTTTTTATTCTTTGTTTCCTTTATGGTCAGCATTCTGATTGGGGTGGTGCTCCCATGCAATGCTAGGGGTCAGCATTCTGATTGGGGTGGTGCTCCCATGCAATGCTAGGAAGTAACAGTGAGCTGAAGCTCTCAGTAAGCCATTCATTCAGGAGGGTAAAGAACTAATACACTATAGTGTGCTGTCTTGCTAAGCCATGATGCTCCTAGGTTTGATGTATTGGGATATAACCCTATTGAGTCTGGTAATGTATAGCAAAGCTTTAAGGGCATATAAGAAAGCCATGTATAATAGGCAGAAGGAATAATCTTTCTGCTCTCAAAACTAAAAATTATATATGGAAAGACCATTTTTTGATTACAGAATATTATTATAATTGTTCTGTCTTATTCTTTGTCATTGCTGTTAATCTTTCACTGTGCCCAATTTATAAATTAACCTTTATGTCATAGATATGCATTTATAAGAAAATACATCATATATATAAGGTTTACAGGTGGGGGGGCAGTCTTAGAACATATGTAAGAGGGGACTACAATACTGAAATTAGCCAAACATGTAATAATTTGTTGTTGAAATAAATTTCTGATTTTGAGAAATATTTTTTTTAAGATTTATCAAAATTTATATGGTCTATTGTCTATTATATATTTTCATGACTTTATCCAAGTTTATTTCATAGTGCCTAGTTCCTGAGATATTCCTGTGTTTGCATCTATTATTCAGGCACAATCTATCCTAGAGGTCTGTCAGTAAAGATATCTAGCACTTACGGCAGGATATCATTCATAGAGTACATTATATACATTACACTTGAGTAGATAAATCCTCTGTTATTTGGTTTATTTTCAAATCAAGGAAATATTACTTTTATTACATGGTTATTAATTTACAGTAATAGCTGTTTTAGCCTAAAATACTTAGTGTGGCCTTGGCTAGCAATAAATTGCAGTTGACTTACAGCTGTAAGTTAGAACTCATCTAAACAATCTGTGTTCACTGTGGAACGTGAATGGTAAATTATAGTGTATACTTGGATACCATATGACTTTTAATTTCCAAATCTAAGCCTTGCTGTTTGGATGGCCTAAATGTCTGCATAATTGTTTTCCTCCTTCCCAAGTATGTTGGTAGAAATGTGAAGTCAACCTTAATATTGAGTTACTAACCTTGCATTCTCATCTGCTGGCTAGACTAACAGAGTAATGGGATGACTGGCCATGGAAGACTGTCCATTTTTTGGTTAGCATTCACAAAGCCACATGTTTTTATAACCAAACTGCCCCCAGAATTATAGAGAGTATCTGAATTTTAGTACCTTTCCTCATTTATCTTAGAATATGCAATTATCCATTCTTTGTTACTCTATTGTGATTAGGTAGGACATATAAGTGCTAAATTTAGTTTTCAGAATGTTTGATTTTAGTGATAGGTATCTAAACATTCCATAGCACTCGATTGTTCAGGTTGTTTTTGTTGTATTTTTAAATTATTTTTTTGTGTATATGTGTGCATATGCATGGATGTGACACATGTGACAGCCTTGGGTGTCATCCTCAGCAACATCATCCACCTTCTTTGCAACAAGTCTCTCATTGCCCTGGTTTACCAATTAAGCAAGGCTGGCTAGTGGGCTCCAAGGAGCCTCCTGTCTCTGCCTTCCCAACACTGGGATTTCAAGTTTGTGCCACTTTCCCCTGCTGTTTATATGTGTACTAGGACGTGAACTCAGGTCCTGGGCCTTGCAGAGAAATCACTTTACTGAATTCTCTCTCTACTCCATTATAAATATTTTATAGCTATGACTGAACTTGGTGGGGGGTGAGGGGTGCAGTGCAAGGGATTGAAACCAGGACTTTGAATATGCTAGGTGAGTGTTCTAACACCAAGGAGCACCCTAGCTCTTAGGAAGAACTTCTTATACTTGTGAAAGTTCTTAGTTTTGACATCTGGGACACAGACCTGTTTGGAACAGGTCTGTTTAATGCATGATGGCATTAAATGCAAACTTTAAAGGCGGGGGATGGGCTCCCTACAGCTTGGCACAGTGGTGTGAGCCTGCAGGTAGGAAGACCACTTGAGCCTCAGCAGTTTGATGCCAGCACTGGTAATGTAGAAGGACCCTGTCTGAAAACACAAAGCATGGAAAAAGGCCACCTGTGAAAAGCAATTCTCACTCTGTAGAATTCACTACTTTTCTTACTTTGAAGCAGTTCAAGTTTTTTTGTTTGGTTTGGTTGGGTTTTTTTTGTTTGTTTTGTTTGTTTGTTTAATTTTGACAGGGTCTCCCCAGTCCCAGCCCACCTGGAACTGGCTGTAAGCCAGGTTGGTCTCCATTTCACAGAGATCCTCTTGCTTCTGCCTTCTGGGATTAAAGGCACCTGTCACCACACCCATCTTCAGTTCAAGTTTTAATTTTCATAGGGCCTAGTAATTGAAAGTAGAAGAAACTAATGAGAACTTTTCATTTTTATTCCAATTTAAATTCTAAAAATTCTAAACTCTTTGGAGCTAGCATGTTTCAGGGTTATCATAAAGAGATTATGACTAGTGGTTGTGGTGGGTGGTGGTGCTAACTACCCCTGACCTCTGCTGCATTGATGACTAGCAGGAAAACGAGCTGAGTACAAGACTTCTGCCAGATGGCCAACGCAGGGCCTTTAAAGGACAGGAACTAGTAAAGGAGCAGACTCAAAGGAACTCTCCTATGCTAAAGAACTGAGAAATGAAGTCTTTCTGAAGCAACCTGTAAATTATACTGCCTGCTGGAGAATAAAAGCTGCTAAATATAACAGAAAAAAAAAAAAAGGCCAAGGCAATCAGAGTCAAGGGAGAAACCTTCAGATCTAAAGCTCAGCATGTACTGTCCTCTCAGGAGCCAGCACTCCTTTTTCTTCCCCTTCTCCAGTGTCTGTTAGAGGATGTTGATGGGTAGTAGCCAAGGAAGGCAACTTTAGACAGAGCATAAATTAGAGTCTAAAATGTCTTTTGTATAAGAATTATCTTAGACATGTTTTAGAGAACACCTTTTAGGCTTTATTAAGAAAATAAAGGTATGATTCCTTTTTAAAAAAAATCTTTCAGTAAAACTAAGGGTACAGCTACCAAAATAAGCAATGCTTTTTTTTTTCTTTCCTGCTTTCTGCTTATAAGATTTATACATATTTAAAATATACTCATGAAAAACAGAAATAGTGTCTTGGCATTGGCTAAACAGAGCATTTACTTCCAGGCCCCCTAACAGACTGAGCTTGACTTTTGGAAATAAATTTGCCCAAGATTTTCTCCTCATTCTTTCACATAAAGTTATACATGAAATGATGCTGACCTCAGCTATAAGCCCCTGGAATCCTGCTCAGAGATATCCTTGTGACGGTCACGGAAGACTTAACATGTGTGGCTTAAGGTGGAAAAGTAAGCAAAATTCTAAATTCTTAGCTTATTGTTCAATGTGGTCAATCCTTAAGATACTTTGGCATACCACAGTAATTAAGGGGTTTAAGAACATTTAGTTATAACACCTAGAAACTGAAAATCTACAACTGAATAACAAGAATGAACTATGTATTTTTTAATGGAATTAATACAGATTGCTGTGGTGAAAATATTTTGAAACACTTAACAGTAACACTTCTGTATCACCCTCAAGATCAAAAACAGAAATATAAATAGGCAGGACTCTTAAGGAGACCTACTCCCAGACATGTTTAATGTACATGATTACTAGAAGGGAAATACATTTTCTTCAGTGCTAGGCAGAGAAATTTTAATTGACTTATTTTGGCAGTGAGAATCATACAACCTAGCATTAATAACTCCAATTTAACGATATTTGCCCATTGCTTTGGATTATGACTGTGTGTAAGAAGTACTATTTTCAAACACTAATTAATCATTTTAGATAAACTTTTTAAAAACACATTTATGGCCTCAATGAGTGTAACTGTTTATTACATCTTACTTATAAAAGCTGAACTGTTTTATATACTCTTTATGGAAACAGTGCACAGTCATAAATTAAAAGATGCATCTGTTGTAGACATTTTACTGGTGGTCCTATGTTTGCTTGCCAGCAGAGCAGCTGTTTCAAGGATCGCAGGATAACATATAAAAATCTGTGTGCACGCAGCAAGTTTATACTGGAGTTGCCAACCCAAAGATGGTATGACTCAACTTTCCCAGAAGCAAGCTAGACCAAAATGTGATGAATCAATAGCAATAGTTGCACATTAGTCTGTGTTACATCTATGAAAACCAGTTTCATTTGTGATAGTTGTTCTCTTACTGTTGACAAGCATTCTGAGGTATTTGAATTCTGTCATGAGTGGACTAAATGGAGCTAAAACTCTGCTTTTCTTTTGAGGACCTGAGGACGAGAGTGATAGACCATCATCTTGTGTGGATAAAATGAGTTTTGAATCAGGAATGAAATATGTGATTTCCAATTTACTAACAAAACTATTATTTATATAGTAGTTATTGAATTCATAGTGATGGTTGACTCTTACTTTCTGAGGTGACTTTTATATTTACCTTGTTTCTTTATCCATCAGAATCTTAACAGCTGGCATTTTATTGTGTTCTGAGAGGGTAATAGGCAGATAACTATGGCCATGTGATAATTTAGTGAATTGATATTTAACTCTTATGAGACTTTAGGGTCTATTAGGAATTCAACAGTGGCATGTAATGACTGTAGTTTCTGAGGTAGGATGCACCCTGGGAGGAAATGCAAGATGGCATGTAGAGAAAAAAATATTAGAACTTTTTTTTTTAATTTTAAGAGACAAAGTCTCACCATGTAACTCTGGCTTGCCTGGAAGTCACTATGTAGACCAGGCTGGCTGGGAACTCACAGGGGTCCACTTGCCTCTGCCTCTGCCTCCTGAGTGCTAGGATTAAAAGCAAGTACAACAGTGGCCAGCGAAATGTTAGAACTTTTATTGTGTGTGTGGATTTTTGAGACAGGGGCTCCCTGTAGCCTGAGCTGGTCTGGAACTTACTATGTAGACCAGGCTGGCCATGAACTCACAATCTGTCTGCCTCTGCCTCCAGGGTGCTGGGACTAAAGGCGTGCACTACCACGCCCAGCAAAATGTTAGAACTTTTATTTAAATATTTTATTTCATCCTCTAAATTTTCTACTTACATACATTTCATAAGCTACTATAGATGTATATTATGTGCATAATTATATATTACAAAAAATAGCATATAGCAGTACTCTGTGTGATTTATAAATAAGTTTTTAGAGATGAATACACAAAAAATTGTACTGCTATAAATATACTACCGACGTAGTTTTACATTGTTGCTTAGTAAACATTCATTTCCTTTCTACTTTGACTTTCACCTTGGCAGAGAAGTGAAGAATTGAGTTAATACCATGATTTGTGGCAGTGTGAATAAATTATAGCCAATTCCAGGAGCTTGACCTGTCTTATTTTGACAGCTTTTTCTACTTGGTCTCTTAGATTGCTATATATTTTTAATCATACAAGCTTATTAAACATGGATACAGATGAATAACTGACTTTTGTTATGTTAGAAATAATAAGTTGCTCATGTATTAAGATCTTGACACACAGGAAGTTTGAATGAATGAGTAGAAAAGGTTCCAAGCTATTAAAATGTTCTGCTGCCTGATTTATTCAATTTGTCATACCTGTAATTCTAAAAGCGGGTGATGTAGCTTTATTTCCTGAGACTGTGGTTTTCCAAAGGAGGCACTAGAGCAAAGCTGGAAATACTTGTTTCCCAGGAGCAGCGATAGGCATGCTAACAAGTTGTCCCTCTTTAGGGGAGAGGTAGAACTGTCTTATTTTTTAGGCCTTTTTTGTCTATTTTATGAAGGCAGAAATTTTTCATTACTAAAAACACTGCGAGATTGGGCTGGAGAGATGGCTCAGCAGTTAAGAGCATGGACTGCTCTTGCAGAGGACCCGGGTTCAAGTCCCAGCACCCAAATGGTGGTTAACAACCATCTGTGGCTCCAATTTCAGGAGCTCTGATGCCTTCTTCTGACCTCCACTGGCATTGCACAACACAGGTGCACTTACAGACATGCAGGCAGTACACTCATACACATAAAATAAAAATAATAAAGTATTTAAAAAACACTGTGAGATTGAAGAGAAATTGTCTGTTACACTATCTTTTGAGATCAATTCAAAAGTCTTCTCTATTTACCGTTTGAGTCATTATTTTCAACTCGGGCTCAGTCTCAGTGATTTCTTGGACACATACTTTTCAAAGGGTTCCTTAGACAATATTTTTTGGGAATATTGAAGTTATTTTCAACTGTTCTCTCTTCCATCCTCCACTTGTTTTAGGTACTTAAGGGTTTGTTTTAAAGCATTTATGTAAAAATGTTCATGGCATAATAGTATCATGATGCTGTGTATTAAGACCATGCCTGAAAGATGAGTGTTAGTTAGATGTCTAACAATAGCCAACATATCAATGCTGTAAATTGTGAAACAAGCACATTTTAATACTTAATCAAAATGTATTATTTTTACACTTTCAGGACTATTTTTAAACCGTACCGTACTTTGTAACTTAGTACTGCTTTTGGCAATCCATGTATACAGTTGGCGTGTTTTCTCTTGAAAGGTAATGATCCATTTATAAAAGCCTGAACATTTCAATCTGAGTTCCTTTTAAAGTTGGGATCAGTTCTACTCTTGCTTTGTAAATGTTCATGCCAATGCTCCACTTTCTGTTTTCTTTTAGGTATTTAAACCACGTCAGAGCTGCCTCTCCACAGGACCTTGCTGGTGGCTACACGTCTTCTCTTGCTTGCCACAGAGCACTACAGGATGCATTCAGTGGGCTTTTCTGGCAGCCCAGTTAACTCATATTTCTCTATAAGATTTGGACCTTGGAGCCAAACTAAGGGGCTAGAAAAGTAAAGCAGATTTGTAAAATCACAGCCATATGCAGCTGCACCATGGCACTGTCTCTAGCTGCTGTGCTTAGGCATCTGTAACATTCAGAACTAAGTTGAGAAATATGGGGGCGAAGAATTCTGTTCTTCAGAGACATATTGAAGCATTGAGCCTCATCTGACTGAAAAGAAATAATTTGCCTATGTATGGAGTTGACAGACTTATAAAATCTTTTTTAAAATAAAGCTTGACTTTATAGTACGCTTTGTGGTTTTTCTCCTATTACAGTGTTTTACTTGAACACATTTTAAAATGCCATTTTGATTACAACATTTACTGTTTATCCAAGTCTATTATTTTTTTCCCATAAAACTTTTTTTCTAATGTCTTCTTAATACTAGTCCATACAAGTGGATATATTCCCTCCTACCAGCAGGCTGTGGCAAGTTAAACCTGACCTGTGATAATGGCAGCCCTCAATATTAAGAACTCAGTGCCTGTTTTGAGTAGTGGAAAGTGAGGCAAACCTAATATGGTTCCCAGCTGTGAGCCATGCTCAAGATAAACCAGGGCAGAGCATTAGCCTGTTTTAATGACAAATTCAAAGAAGTAAGCTAATAAAATTTAATACTTCAATGGCACCTTTCACTTCCAACGTAAGCTCATTTTATGATGAGATGTTGAGACTGGCAAAGGTACATTTTAAGTGAAATTTCTGTTCATAAGTTGTAGAGTAATGCAGTTTTCCATCAAAACTTCAAAGGGTTTTACTGTACTCACGATTTTGCTTAAAGAGTGTGGATGAGGATAGAATCGATCTGTGTAGCAGTCAACCTTGTATGAGTCTGTTTCTTAGCCCAGTGGATATGGGACAGTTTCTCAAGGAAATTAAAGGGTTTTCTGTCAAATCTCCATCACAACAGATGTTAATTTTGTGGGTGGAGAGTTAAGTGAATTTGTGGTTACATTAGGGTGTAATAATCATATGTAACTCCTCTCTCTTATTTCACTAAGGAGCAATTAATTTCAAGAGTACATTGCATCTTCTGATACCACACTTCTTTGCTAGGTGCCACTACAGTTGATGAATGAGAAAATCAAGGCATCGGATGATTGAGTAGGCCAAGATTATATATGTAAATCAGGACAAAGCCAGAATCAGAGCACAGGTTAATTTTTAATCCAAATCCAATTCTAACAATACTCTACCAGGGTGCATAGCATATTCCTTAGATTAGATGTTCTCCAACCAAGAATTCATGCTCTTCAGTCCAACCTGTAAATCTGATGAAAGAAGTGGTAACAATGAACTTATATTTAACTTTTGCTGCATTTATCTGCAGAAACTATCTAAAGCTGATGAACGAATTAATCAAATGTTTCAAAAGCTTTCAAGCCTTATTTTATTTCTGCTTTAGAAGCTAATCAGTGCTGGTAGAGCAAATGGAATGGAGAACAAAAACCTCTGCCAACAAACTCTGAGAATATTCTAAATTGATTTATATTCTCTCTCACCCTCCCAGTGACTTCTGAGAGACAGAATATACAAATCCTTCAACTACACAATCAAGTATACCATTTTATATTACCAGGATGGAAATAATAGTTAACTACTATGTGCCTATGTGCCAGGCACTACATTTTATGTTCTGTGTATTATCTAATCCTTACAAACAGGGCTCCTAGTATCCCTCCCATTTTAATGGATGGAGATGTAAAGTAACTTGTCAGGAATAATACACCTTCAGAACAGGAGCTCCAGGGGCTGGAGACATGCTTTACCAGTTAACACTGACTACTCTTGCAGAGGACCCAAGTTGGAATTCTAGCACCCACATGGCAGCTTAAACCATTTGTAACTGTAGATCCATGGGATCTGACACCCTCTTCTGACCTCCACAGGCATTGCATGACATGGGTGTACTTACATACATGCAGGCAATACACTCATACACATGAAATAATAATAATAAATAAAATTAAAAAAAAATAGGAGATCCAGTAATCATGCCCAAGTGGTGAGGCTCCAGAGGCAGTGGTCTAGAGAGAACTGTCAGGCATAAGAACAACTGTACTAAAACCAGGTCTTGGTGATGACACGTCATAAGACTTTCAGGAATTTTTACAGAGCAAGTATCTAAACTCGTGGGATATAAATGGCCTCAACTGAATGACCTTGTTGGTAATCCTGAGAGTTCTCAGAAAGTCATTTTTTAGAAAATGACTTTACTAACTACATTATTGTAAGCAGATGTTAGGGACATGGAATACATGTGCATCACAAGATGCATTATTCGATAGTGCTCTTTGACTCAATAAATAGTTCATCCAAGAGCTCTTAGAAGCGATCTTAAGCTATCAGCAGCCTAATACTGATTTCAAAATCCATGTAGGTGGCAGAAAACTTATCAAAGAATTACAAAATATAGACATTGTATATCAATGAGTATCTCATCTACGATTTTCTAGTGAATTCATCAAGAATCCATGTTATATCAGTGAAGTTTGAGGTGAGCTTGGATTTAAATAATTAGGTTCTCTCATTTAGACTGAGTGAATGGGGGAGAGACTCAACATTTATAGAAGAATTTAAGTATTTCTTTTTCAATTACAGCCATATTGCATATTTTGTTTAATTATGGGATGACTAAGTGGAGGTCACTTAACACGTATGAGTGAAAATGCATTTGTACTTCCTAACCTTATATCAATGTATATTACCTGGGTTGTTTCAAAATCACTTGTAATTCAGTGCTTTCAGATGGCAAAGCAGGACTTTAACTCATCACTTCTGTACACTTATTCTACCCACACTTCCACTTACCACCTCCCATTGCTTCTTATTATTATATCACCTTCACTTACACACATTATCTGCCAAGCTTCTAAAGACATTCTAGTTTGTAATTTATTATCTTGATTGGGGTCCAGGTAGTAAATATAAAGTCAAAAATCATTAATTTTGTAATGCTTTTAAAAATAACATTGCCTTTAATAGGAGATCTAAAATTATCTTTCCACATAGGTAAGTATTGGTCTCAGCTCAGAAACACATGCTATGAACTAGATGATTAGCTTTGTCAACTCAATACAACCTAGAATCACCTAGGAAGAGGTTCAGTGAGGGACTCTCTACATTGTGTTGGACTCTGGGTGTTTCTGTATGGAGAATTGTCTTCATTAATTGATGTGGGAAGACCCAGCCCACTGTGGGCAGCACCATTCCCTAGGCTGGGGGGGGGTGTCCTAAACTAAGTGGAGAAATCATGCTGAGCATGAGCAAGCAAGCAAGCTCGTATGCATTCATTTCTCTCTCCTGCTGACTGAAGATGTGCTGATGAGTTCCTGCCTTGACTTCCCCACAAGGATGGACTATAACCTTAACTTGTATGCTGAAATAAAGTCCTTTCTTCCCTAAGTCACTTTTTGTAAGGGTACATAAAACAACAAAATTGAAACTAGAACATTTACCATATTAATCACCTGTGATATTTAAAATCACATTTTAAATATATTTTTATTAGTTCTTTGAGAATTTCATACAATGAATGTGTTTTGATCATATTCCTACCCCAGTCCTCCTAACTCCTCCCCAATTCACCTTAACCTCTTTCCAACTTTGTCCCCACCCCCTTTAAAAAAAAAATAACCCACTGAGTCCAATTTGTGTTGCCTATATAATTCTAGGTGTGGGGCCATATACTCTGGAGCATGGCTGATTTCCCAGGAGGCCATACTAAACAACCTCTTTCTCCCCAAGAAGCCATCCACTGTCAATAGTTTCTCAGGGGTGGGGGCTCTGAGCCCCTCGCTGCTCCATGTTAGAATGGCTGCCTTGATTGTGTGAAAACCACCACAGCTACTATGAGTCCATGGGTGCAGTGGTCATGTCATGTCCAGA
Source organism: Nannospalax galili (assembly GCF_000622305.1). Lineage (NCBI taxonomy): Eukaryota > Metazoa > Chordata > Mammalia > Rodentia > Spalacidae > Nannospalax > Nannospalax galili. The sequence goes on along the minus strand of NW_008343385.1, from coordinate 559,901 downwards.
AGACACTGTTTTGCTCCAGTCCTAGCCAACGTCGGGCTCTTGTAGTCTTTTCACTCCTTCTTTCACAATGGTCCCTGAGCCTTGGAGAATGGGGTTAATCTTTTTCTATTTGTGGCTAAGTACTCCGCTAACACTTATTCTCTGTACATGGAATGGTTGTGAGTTTCTATATTAACCACCATCCACTGTTCAAAGAAACTTCTCTGATGAGGTCAGAGAGCTGTACTAATCTATGTCCATTTCACAGAATAGTAGATTCACCCTTGGGGCCTGTAGGCTCCCCAGCAATGGGCTCTTGGCCAGATTAATATTATCAGGCATGCATTTTCTCCTCTGGAGTGGGCCTTAAATCCTATTGGAAAGCAATTGGTTACCTCCATAACATTTGTGCCACTATCACACCCATGGGCATATCTTGCCACACAGTTATTATTGTAGTTCACAGGTTCACAGCTGGGTAAAAGTGGTGATGACATTTCTCCCTTGTCAGCCCACATAGCAACCTTTGGGTACTACTATGAAAGCTAGCCAGCACAGATAGTAGCCTCTAGGTCACTACCAACTTTCTTTCTCTATGTGACCAAAATGTACGGTATCTTCAGCGACAGGTTTTACCATCCACTTCTGGTGGGAAGCCAAGACCAATGGCAATAGCCTGTATTGTTTTAGGGATCTCTGAAACCCCCCTAACTAACAACTGAAGAAGTATTCCCATGCCTGACACTGCACTTTTTGTTTGGTAACCAATGGCTTCTGGGAGGAGTTGGGGGACATTTTTAAAGAGTATTAGATTCTTTCCTTGATATTTGCCATTTAATATGTCATTACAGAGCACATTAATCAATTCTAATTTAAGATTAGATGTCAGCTCCTTACCTGCAATTAAATAAGATTTTGAAGTGGAGAAATTTCCTTTGCACTTATACCAACTTATACCAATACCCCCAAAATATTGAACTTAGAAAAACTGAGAAAATTAGCTTCTTCTAATTTGTATGTAAATGAAATACTCTTATTAATTGTAGCATGAGAAATATATAAGGATATTGATTCAAGTGTCAGTTGTGTAAATAACTTTACTAGTACAGATGTGTTTCACAAACCCTTCAAGAAATTTACCAAGTCCTCATCAAAAGTTTATTTCTATGATTATTCAGAGTTCCAGAATGTTTGAGTGGTTCTTGTTGAAAAAAAAATTTGTCTTGGATGGAAATCAAGCTAAAAAAATAACCTTTAGAGCAGTGAGATAGCTCAAAAGATAAAGGCACTTGCCATGCAAGTCTGATGACCTGAGTTCAATCCCCAGAACCCAGACAAAGGTAGAGAGAACCAACTCCATGAAGTTGTCCTCTGACCTCCGTATGTGCTCCATGGCACTCGCACCCCTCTGCCCAACAATAATTAAAAAAATATTTTTTTTTAATTACCAGCTTTACTCCTGATGAATCGATTAGGTGATGTAAGTCAGAATATTTAGCAATTCTGATAAAACCCAAGGCAAAGTTTATCAGATACTCTGGTTGAGTAATACATGATAGACTCAAATATTTTCACAGGGTATTTGCTGAGTAATATAATGAATGACTTTAAATTCCTTACATTTTTGTAAGTTTTATAAATTTGTCCAGTTAAGCCCTTTTCTGTTCCACGTTTTTAAAACTTTTTTTGCCAACATCAGTTATAGTAACATTTCTTGGTAAGTTCTACTTTAGTTGGACAGTGTTTTCTCAACTCCTTCATTCATAGCTGTTCCACATATAGCAGCCATGGAGGCCCATTCTTCAGTCATTTCAAGCCTTGTTGCAAAGCCTCAAACAAGAATTGCACAGTATTAGTAACATCTGTCAGCCCAGTAAGAGTCAAAGAACCATTCCGAATCATTTACCTCCTGGATTCCCTATTGACATTGCCCAGTGTTCCTAACTGGGCGATTGCTCTTGCCAAAAGGCCAATCCTCCAAAACAAACTTATTTTCTCTGGACATATTTCTTCAGTTCTGCATTCAAACATAATTAACTCATCATCAGTAACTGGCTTCCCTTGCTCAGCTGAAAACATCATTTGGAGATTTACTCTGGTCATAGCCTCATTTTTTTTTTTTTTATTTTATAAAGAAATCCTGTTATTTTGGTTGCAAGTTTCTGAGTTACCTGTGAGTTGAGGGCACTATGACAAGTGCTTCGTCTGGTAATATCAAAGCATACTATAGTTTTTCTGCATAGATATAGATGCTTTGGCGTCCATCTTTGTATCAAAAATAATTCACACCCTACTGTGCTTTCAAAGCACAACATTCAAAGCCCATTTGTCTTTACAAAATGAGTATGCACTATTAATAAAAGATGAAACTTGAGAAGATGGGCATGGTGACTCACCCCTGTAACCCTAGCACTTGGGAGGTTGAGGCAAAAGGACTACTGTGAGTCAAGGCCAGACTGAGCTACATAGTGAATTCTGGGTAGGACTGAGTTACAGTTTGAGACTGTCTCCAAAAAATTAAAAAACAAAAACTCGTAGCCTGGCTATGTGCATGGCATTCAAAATGCTGTTTGTTGTGTAACAGTTGTGTCTCTGCAGTGTGTCAACCAGCAGTGTGATGAGATTCCCCTCAAGATCTGGTCTGTGTTGCAACTGCTCCACTCCACTGCCCCAAACTAACAAGGATAGGTTCCAATAAAACTTTATGTACACTGAAACTCAAATTTCATACAATCTTCACGTCACAAAATGTTAATTCTTTAATTATTTTTCAATCATTTGAAACTGTAAGAAAATCCTCATGTCACGAGCCATACAAACCATTGGAATGCTGGATTTGTCCTGTACAACATAGTTTTCTGTCCCTGATCCAAATCATTTTTTATTACTTTTATATTAATAATTGATAGAAAAGTAGTTACATAAAATAACTATGTTTAATAAAAAGATTTATTTTTATTTATGTCTGTGTATATATGTATGTTCCATGGAGGCCAGAAGCTTGAGTTACAGGCAGTTGTGAGCTGTCTGATGTAGGGGCTAGAAACCAAACTTGGGTCCCATGCAAGAGCAGTATATGCTTAACTGCTGAGCCAAGTCTTCAGTCCCATTACAATCTTCAACTAAGAATAATTACAAGGTGGTATTAAATGCCTTCGTAGTTAAGCAGCGTACATTTACTCTACCTTTAAAAATTAGCTTTCCAAGAGGCACAGTATCAAAGTACATTTATCCAACAAAAATAGAATAACTTAGATTATAATTAATATAATTTAAATTTAAAATTTTAAATTGCATTTATTTATTTACTTTGTGTGCATGTGTGGACACAAGCATGCCATGGTGCTCATGTAGAACAACTTTCATGAGCTGGTTCTATCCTTCCATTACATGGGTAATTAGGGATCAAACTTGGGTCATTAGGCTTAGCAGCAAGTGTCTTTTCCTGCTGGCCCATATAACTTGGAATTTAAAACTATGGTGAGTAATGATGGTACATGCCTGAAATTTCAGCACTTGGGAGGCTGAGGCAGGAGGATCAAGAGTTCCAAGCCAGCCCGGGTTTCATAGTGAGACCCTGGTGCACACACACGAAAAGAAAACACAAAGTATTACATACAGTTTGACTTATTTCAACTAAATTTTAATTTAGTAATAATCAATTTATAAAAGCAAAACATAAGGGCTCAATAGGAAAGTATTTGAATATTAAAATGTTATACAATCATACAAATTATATTTCCCTACATAAAGTCTAGTGGGGAGATGAAGAAAACATTTCAGACCAAGAATCTGATGCAGTCTATGTTTTTTCTTCTGAAAAGACATTATCTGTCCTCTGTCGTTTAAGAGGTCGATCTTCATAGTTCTCTGTAACAAATCCAGAAGCCCATTTTAATGATGATTCTTAAAAGATTTTAAATTTAGTAAAGCTAGAGAAAGTAAGAACATTGCTATGGATTTATTATTTTAACAAGACAAGTCTTGTATTAAACTAAAGCATACCACACTGAACATTCTAAACTGAGTGGCAAGGGGTCATGGATCAGAATAACTAGAACTTGTTTAATTTCCTTACTTCTGAATTTCATAAATACATACCCACACTCATCCCAAAGAGAGTTACAGGACAGGTATACTTACATTGAATTCTCCAGAAATTGCTCACCTGGACTGATGTAGTTCTTGTAGAGTATAGCAGCAGGAATCTGGAAGGTGATGCACAGCATTTCCTTGTTAGGAGCCACATTTCTTACGAGGTGAACTGAACTGCAGGCCTCCAAGGAAATGCCTAACACAGCTCCTGCCTGCTGACAAACATCCTCAGCAGGATTACCATCCTTGGAGAAGCAGTAACAGTGCACGGTGGGGAGGTGCTCCCTGCTGCACGGCCCATCCAGAAGGGACCTGAAAACACTGAGAAACTCTATTGCCTTTGCTGGCAAGTTCATGACAATGTGGACCGAGGGTTTTGCTTCTTCTGACAGTCCCAGATGCTGCATTAATTCTTCTCTGACTGGTCCTTGGAGGAAGTCTTTCCCATCTAAGTTGAAAACTTTCACCTTTTGGTCTACTTTATTTAATTTACAATTGTGCAACAGCCATTTATGAGACTCAGGATTGAGATCATTGGCAAATACTATGCAGTTTTTCTTTGCTGCTGGAATGACAAAGGGCCCAACCCCAGCAAAGACATCAAATAAAACATCTCCAGGATTGAGAAGTTCTATGATACGGCTGTGCTCTGTAGAGAGACGAGGGTTCCAATAGACTTTTGAGAAATCAAATTCATAAGTGTAGTTATTTTCTCGAACCTGAAAAGGATATTCAGTTTTAAGCTAATCTGATTGGATTTATGTACAGGTAAGAATATACATGTAAATGTCACTACTATAGAAGAAAACATTACATCTAAAGACATTTGGATTACAATCCTGGTGTTTATACTATTCCTGGGGCCAGTTAATATCTTGCATTAACCTTTTGCATGAGAAAAGTAAGCTCTCCACTGCCAAATAGCTCTCTACTACAATCTTAAAGGGCCATGAAATTGATTCCAAATCACATGAGGAATTTTTCAGAAAGGTCAACTGACTGAGCTTCTGTCACCAGATGGAGAAGAAACAAACCAAAAACCAAAAACCAATCATTTGGAACAACACACTACACATCTTCATGCTGTGCCGCACTTCCAATCAGCGAGCAAGCAGCCCTCCACAGTTTGTTTGCAAAAGGGAGGCATGATAGTGTATCATTAAAATGTAAGGTATCCTACTATGCTTTTAGACAAGTACTTGAATTTGCAAATGTTTATGTCTATAAATTAGAGCTAGTATTCTATAGAATGAATTAACCTCATCTTTATTTCCAAAGTTTAAGTTTTTGAGGGTAAACAAAATGCATACAGTGAAGTTAAGTCTTGAGAAAAAGTAACCTATGACTTGGTAGTATTTCTTTTAGGTCATATCATCAATATATTAGGAAACATAAAGCTAAAATTATGGTCATGAACTGTGACCTCAGCCATCATTTTAAGCCCAATATTTATGGACAAAGAATCAAAACTAGAAAATTCCTAAAAAATATCATCTTTCTTCTGTTTCCCAGGGCCCTAATTTTACATTTGCACATATTTTCCCCTCCTGACCATATCAGATTCTTTGGGCCATGTTAAGGTCCCACGGTTAGAAATATTTCTAGAAGTTGCTGCCCATAAAGCTGAAATATGCTTCAAGAACTGTTTTAAACATACTGTCCTACAACTTGCTTTGTCACCAAAATTGTCAATGGGCAATTTAACAAATATTGAGCTAAAAAATCTTTAATGATAGATTACTTCAATATACCATTATAACAGAATTTAACCAATTCCTCTTTATTGTCAATATTATCCTATATAAGTTGCTCATTCTTTTTTGTTTAGTTTTAAATTTTTGTTTTTATTTTATGTGTATGAGTGTTTGGCTGCATGTCTGTAAATATACCCTGTGTGTGCAATGCCCATGGAAGCCAGAAGAGGGCATTGGATCCCCTGGAACTGGAATTACAGATGGTTGTTAGCTGCCATGTGGGTGCTGGGAACCAAACCCAGGTCCTCTACAAAAGTAGTTAGTGCTCTTAACAACTGAGTCATCGCTCCAGGAGGAGTTGCTCACATTCTTATATACACTTCAATACTGGGTATGATAAATATTTTTACTCATTCTCATCTATCTTGATCCTAAGCATTAGTCTTGCTATTCAGTTTGAGACAACAATAAAACACTGTGTACCTTGGTCAGCATGTTCTGGTCTCCAGATAGCACTTCCATTTGGAAATTTCGGTATGTATTGTCAATATTACTGATTTTATTTACTGCTGAGGTGATTCCTGGATTTTTGTCAATCATAACTTGGCCTGAAAGATAAAAATTCATAATAAATATTGCTTATCGTTTGCAAAATTAAACTGAAAATATTAAACAGAACTGAATTACATTTTCTTTTGGTTTACAAATAAAACCTGTACTTGGTGTGTACAATGCTGCATTTGATTCTAAAAACTGAATAGATTAATTAATGTCTGAATGCCTCTAATACATATAAAAATGTATTGGTATCTTTTACCAGAAAAAAAATGAGGACATTGGGTCTATTATTTTTCCATATTTTAATTAAATATACTCAGAAGTAAGCAAAAAGGTTGACCATATGAAGTTCACAAAGAATGGATAAAGAGCTGTGAGGACCTGACAACGAATGGTCTCAAAAACACCAGCAAAACCATCTGCCTGCCCCCACTGGCCTCAAACCAAATGCCTGTCTTACTATGGGTTTAAACATATGCCTCCAGTTTGAAAACTTATGTCAGCAAACAATGTTGACAACAAAGGGAAATAGGTACTTCAGGGTCTTACCTAAATTAAAAATGTTCATCTACTTCAATTGTCCTTTTTGTCAAATATTTACTATAGCAGAAAAGCTACAAAGAGGAAATACATCCTAAGGGAGTCTTTATCGTTTTGTCAGCACTTTAAAATTGTACAAAAATCTATATGCACCTCATTACATAAGGAAAGAGCTTCACTTGTAAGTTCACAAAATGTACTGAATAATTATGCTGAAATATAATCAGAATCTAAGTTTCCTCACATACTTAGACACTAAAGATGATGAAATCAGTGAACTCAAGCAATGGCCTTCTCACCATGTTCTGCCTAACATATATGAACTCAATTTTTTTTTTTTGGTCCTTTTGAGACAGGGTCTCCCTGTAGCCTGAGCTGTCCTGGAACTCACTATGTAGACCAGGCTGGCCTTGAACTCACAGAGATCTGCCTGCCTCTGCCTCCCAAGTGCTGGGACTACAGGCGTGCGCCACCACACCCGGCGTGAACTCAATTTTTAAGGCACAAGTTAATTTTAAAAGAGGAAATGTGAAAACATTAAAAGCAATTCTGAGACTCCACATTAAAAACTAAAATTACTCTCCTTATCCTCATAATAATAATAATAATAATTATTATTATTATTATTATTATTATTATAGGGCTAGGGAAGGATCCCAGGGTCTTCAACTTATTGGTAAACCCTCTACTGCTGTACTGAGCTACATCCCCAGCCAGAAAGGTTATATTTTTAACCCCTGACTGCCTCTTTATAAGCGATTAAAAAATTGGAACAGCCAAAGAATGCTTGAGTTAGGTGAGGCAATGATTGTATGAAAACTCACACCTTAGATCTGTACGTAGTCCACACTATAAGGATCTGCTTAACTATTATGTTACCACTATGCATTACCAATGCCTTTGGTCAATAAAAACACAAGGAAAACCTAACAGCAGTTATAAACTATCCAAGCAAAATACCGAGTACTATATTTTAAGGCTGGAAGTAATGTGCAGAATGAGTGTACATCAAATATTTATGCAAAGTATGATTTTGGTTAGTCTTCTTTCTTATTTAAAGAATAGAGGCCTTGGGTTTCCTTAGAGTCACAGGAGTAGGACATGCATAAGCATTGTTTCTAAAGGCTACAAGCACCAAAACCATTTTTTTTTAAGTGTGTACTATATAGTAAGAGGCTTACTTAGGGAACCAATTATAAGTAAATAGCATTGTGTATCTATTTATAAAACTTCCAAATTTATGAAACCTAGTACTTAACTTTGTCCCAAAGGCCTAATCGTCTTTTAATATTTTTTATTATTTTTATTTTTTTGTGTGTGTATGAGTGTATTGCCTGCATGTAGGTAAGTGTACCCGTGTCATGCAATGCCCACGGACAGAAGAGACCATTGGATCCCCTGGAACTGGAGTTACAGTTTTTAGCTTCCATGTGGGTGCTGGGATTCGAACCTAGGTCTTCTGCAAGAACAACCAGTGTTCTTAACTGCTGAGCCATCTCTCCAGCCCCCTAATCATCTTTTGTATGAAAAAGAACTTTGTTTACAGCAAAGGGTCCATAAAAGCCTGTACCAATGCTGTGATTAAGTATAGGGTAGTTCAAAATGGCCCTCAAAAAGGGGTATGTTGCTCAAGATTCAATTAAAATTACAATGAGAAGCTTCCTTGCTTCTGTAGTTTAGCATTTGGGAAAAACCCTGAAAATACTCAAATTAGAATTTGTTACCTGTTTTCTAGTACATGAGCAGGACTATACCTACCAATTAAATGCTTGAAAGGTAGCTGATGATCTCGAAGGTTCAGGTGTGCAATATGTCCAACTCTGCTAAATCCTGAGGTCACATCCTGACCATCAGGAAGCACAGCCTTCAAAATTTCTTCTGACTTAAAGTTTTCATAAGTTAGTTCTAAATTATATTTAGATAACTGTGGGTTGACATCAAGTTCTTTTAAAACACTGAGCTCTGCTTTCTCAAAGGATTCATGAGTAAACATTTTATAGGGATCCAACATAATCAGTCGGCTGTCTTCATCTTCTGGATCTTCAATCACACGCTTTATACCCGGGCGCTGCAGTGCTGCTCTTTTCAGGGCTCGCATCAACCTGTTGACTATTTCTTTCCTCACTTTAAGCACTGGAATGGTGACTGTTTTTTTGAAAGCTGTTCTATCAAGTTTTGTCATTCCTCGAACATCAGAGGGTGGTGAAAATAATTCAGGGTCTCTCTTATTTGCGATTTCTGTCATGGTTGAGAAAACTTTTCTTTGATCCAACAAGAAAGTATCAGGTGCTTTCCTAAGCTTCAGGGCCTGTGTTGTCCATGCCAGTGCAAACAGAGATACTGACTCAGTGGGGTTGCACCCTCCTACTCGTAGAATTCTTGAGAATCCAAATGGCTTCCATAAAAGTCTAGGAAAAATAATCAAAAGATAACATAAAGCTACAAATGAGCACATTCACAATGGCTTTCATTTAATTTTTGAGACAGAGTCTCACTATGCCACCTCGACTGGCCTGGAACTCAGTATGTAGACCAGGCTCACAGAGAGCCACCTGCCTGTCTTGAGTGCTGGGATTAACCACACCCCACAATGGCTTTTGAGAATAAAAATGTAAATTCTCTTTTGAATCACCTGACTAGTGCTGACAAAAAAATTTTAATGGTGTGTAGAAGTATAGAGTCTCTTCCAGGACAGAATGACTTTTGTCAGTTTTAATAGTAAATATGCACTTTCAATCCACCTGCTGTTGGAACAGAGGCATCAGTGGTTCAACAGCCTCCCTACACCCAATGAACTCCCTGCTATACTTTTCTTCAGAATGCATATAGGATTGGAAGGATGAAATTTGAGTAAAAGGGTCATCTCTAAATGAAATGGCCATTACATATGATGCTACTAATGGCAAGATTTACTAGGATATTCTTACAGGATATTGTATCAGGTGATGTGTTGACAACAATCTTATAAGGTATGTAAATGAGCTTTGTAAATGAAGACTCAGAAGTAGACTAATTCACCCAAGGTTGTGTTGCTGGGAAGTGGTTCGGAAGGGATTAAAATTCCATTAAGGGATGGGGATGTAGCTCAGCTGGAAGAATGCTTACCTTAGCATGTACAAAGCCTTGGGGTCTATCCTCAGCACCACCTAAGGTGTTGTGGTATCTGCTTGCAATCCCAGCACTAGGGAGGTAGACAGGAGGATCAAGAGTTCAAGGGTATTCTTGGCTATACAGAAAGTTCAAGACCAGACTGGACTACATGTTTGGAGAGTCTGTCTCAAAAACAGAAAACCTGGTTAAGAATGACCTTAGGGGCAGCTCTGTTAAAAAGTGCTTGTCTAGCATACACACAGGAAGTAATGGGTTTTCAGTTTCCAGCATTGCATAAGCTGGGCGTGGTGGTGCAGGCCTCTGACTCCCACACTCCAAGGAGAAGGCAGAAGGGTCAGAAACTCAAGGCCGTCCTGGATACAAGAGACCTTCCAAGAAAAATGACCTCAGTATATTGCTAGGTTGTCATTCACACTTTGTCACGTGTCTCGCCTGCTACCTAAAGGCTTCGCTATTTTGATGAGGAGGCTTTACTGAGTGTTTTAAGCACAGTATCGGTTATTCACTTTGTCTTCTAAAATACCAAGCAACTGTAAGGGGATGGGTCCTATAACATAAAACAACGAAGTTAAGCTTTACACTAATACTTTACTAGGTAATCCTAAGTGAATCTGAGTGTCCATTTTCCATTTGTAAAATGTGACTAAACACTATGAAAAGGTTTTTGGTTTTGCCAGGCAAGCGTTCTACCACTGAGCTACACCCCAACCCTCGCCTAGCGTCCGACGCAGACATCTTGCCCAGGAGTCCCGCTTGGGCTCCGCACCGGGCGGGGTCGGGGTGAGCTACCCCGCGGCTTCCAGAGCAGCACCTGGTAGCCGGGTTCCACCGCGGGACCGTCTGGACCTTCGCATCATCCTGGATACTGCAACCCCACCTCACCAACCGCACCTTTCCAAGTCTGGCGTCGCTCGAGGCGGCTGAGGACCAAGAACCCTCACCTCATGCTCCGGTAGGACTTGGAAAAGGGTCTTCCCTAGGCTGGGCTAGCCCTGGATGACGTCATCACCGAGGGCCGCGGAGGGAGCGCGCCGTCGGACCCTGTGGACTTGCTCCTCTCTTCCTGGCAGCGGGGAGGTACGGGAACCCGGAATGGCCAAGGCACTAACTCCGCCCCTCGCGCGGCTCAGGCGGGTGCGCGGAGCTGGAGCAGGGGCTCGCAGCTAGACCTGGTAGGTGGCCGCCGAGCAGCATGCAGGCGCCGCGGGGCAGTATCCTGGCGGAGCCGGGCTGGTATATCTCTGCCCAGCAGCCCGAGGAGACGGCGGCGGAAGAGTGGAGCCCGTTGCTAAGCAACGTAAGTGTGCTTGGCTGGCGGCGGGACATCGACGCGCTCCTACTACTCTCCAGTGTTTGCCAAAGGAGACCCGGAGAGGAGGGGATGGTCCCTGGGGTGCGGCCGGAGCCGGGCAGTCGAGGTTCAGCTGAGCCAGCTACCGTTCGGAACGTGACAGCGGCCTGGCGCGCTCCGCCGAGCGAAGCTCAGGAAAAGGGGCGCGCTCCGGTGCCAGAGTGGAGCCTGGGCACCGACGGGATGTGCCCCGTCAGGGTTTTGTGATTCACTGCTGTTTGTGTCTTTGTCGCCTTCCAGTTCTCTCCACTAGTCTTATGAGATCTTTGCAAGAATCACGAGATGTTTCTTTTCTGCACTTAATCATGGGATAGGGGAAGGGTGAGTTATAAGTATCTTAATGCGGAAGCCCCTGTCGGTGAATAATTAGAGAGGTCTGGTAAACGTGCACTCAGCATTTTAAATAACAAACCTAAAGCCCATGCAGTGAGCATTGTGCACTCTGCGGTCCCCGCCCCCTCTTAGTTGCTGAAGGTCCAACCCAGGGCCTTGTGCATACAAGACCAGTGCTCTACCCCTGAACCGCAGCCCCAGTCTGGATAGTCCACTTTTTAACTCAATTCTTGGTCTGTAACAGTTGAAAAGTTTTTCCCGACAGTTGTAGCGGTTTTGCTTCTGTTATATTTCTGACTATCCTCCCTGTTGGGTGAACTTAATTCATTAGATGCATAAATAGAGGTTCGTTTTGCACTTGTTGTAGTTGAGGAGGGACAGTTGTGGACAGCCGTCCAAGCCCACTTGGGGATTCTTCAGGAATCACATGAGCTGAGGTCCTGACCCCTCTCTCAGTCTCCACCCAGAGCCTATCTTCACCTCCAGCAGTCAGTCACAAGACAGGTGGTGGCTCCTCCTGAAACCTACCTGCCTGGCTCTGGTATTGGAAGAGGTAATTGCCTGGAAAACTAGGTTCCTGGAGCTGCACCAATAGGTCAGAAGGAAACGAGATGAAAGTAGGGCAGCTTAGTGTCTTACAAATCCACAAAAATGCTTTGGGCTCTGCATAACTTGTTGGTGATTTTTTGTTTTAATTGTTAACAGAGTTTAACTGATTCAAACATTTAACACTGTTAAATTGTGGTTACAGGAACTTCATGGACAGGGATCCCCAGGAGTTTCATTTGGCTTCTCTGTCTTTAATTTGATGAACGCCATCATGGGAAGTGGGATCCTTGGCTTAGCTTATGTGATGGCTAACACTGGCATCCTTGGATTTAGGTGAGGCCTGTTTTCATAGTTTAGTCATCACTTTTTCATTTTGATAAAGTAGGTTTCGGGGGCCAGTGTTGTGGCACATACCTTGGGGGACAGAGGCTTCCAAGAGGCTCTGTGAGATTGAGGACAGCCTGGTCTCCATAGTGAGTTCTAGGCCAGCTGGGGCTACAGGGAGACCCTGCCTCAAAAAGAAAATTAGATTTCAGAAACTACTATTATGCCATTTCTGTTGGATTCTTTCTGAGGTTTTAGTATTGTTATTCTTGTTGCTAATCTAAGTTTGGAGGAATGCTACATACATACATACATAACATACATATGCACATATGTAATGCACTGCTTATAGAACATGAGTTCTTACATCGTCAGCAAGAAGGAAAGAGCGACCCTACGACAGCAGAGGCTTTATTCTGGAAAGGACCTGCACAGGGGATTTCTGGTGTCAAGAGCTCACTTGCCTACAGACTAGGGTAGTTATAGGGCAGGAAAAAAGAAAGCAAAGGGGACTAAACATTTTCATATTTTGGTAGGCGGTTGGCTGTTACAAGAGGTAGCTAGGGAAATAAAATGAGTAGTGGGTTAAAGAATGTCAGGTGATCGATAAATACCCCTTGTAGTTAACAGTTACTGGGATTGGTAGGGCAAGGAGGGCAAGAATCTAGAAAAACAAGTTACTTTAGTTCTGGGAACCAAAGTGCTTTAGTCTTGGTATTGTCATTGTTTAACCAAAATGGGGGGAGCTTTGCAGAATGGCGTGGCCATGGCTGGCAGTTCTAAGAAGTATAGCACTAGGCTGTCATTGTTGGGTGATCCTGTATAGATCCTTATAGATCTGTAAACCCAGATGGTAAAGCTTTTATACACCCCCCACTCTGTGGTACAGCCTGGTGCCCCTAGGCCCCAGGTCTGTAGAGCATATTCCTGTAGTGAATGCTGGAGGCAATTGTAACATAATGGAATTTGTGCATCTAAACAGAAGGGATGCAGTGAAAGTGTTGTGTGAAAATAATATACCTGTATAGAATGTTGCTATGAGCCATGCTCAGGCTGAGTCAGTGAGTGGTAAAAGAATGTGAAGGCTTGAGACATTAGTGTTCACCGTGTAGACTTCTAAACACTTAGGCTATGCTATTTATAAAAAATCATTTTTCTGTAGTAAATTAGCCGTAGCTTACAGTTTTGTGCTTTAAGTTTTACATTGTTTTTGTTGTTGTTTGTTTGTTTAGAGATAGTATGTCCCTGTAACCCCAGCTAGCCCCTATAGATCAGGCTGGCTGCTGGCCTCTGGCCTCTGTCTCAGAGAGATCTGCCTGCCTCTGCCTCCTGAGTGCTAGGATTAAAGGTGTGCACCATCACATCCAGCATGTTTTAAGTTTTTTTAACTTGTTGATTCTTGTTAGCACATGTAGCTTTTGGTATTTATTACACCAACATCATAATCACCTGAACAAATAGACTGGCTGTTAAATTAAGTTCTCCTAGCTATCTTTTAGAACACTTGGACTCCCAGAACTGTGCCAACAGATCTTTCTTGTCCCCTCAACATGTGCAGATAGAGCCGTCTATATCCTTACCGTGTATCCTTACCACACACAGCAAAAGAAACAGAGTTCCAGGAACAGTTTCCTCAGCTTCATTGGGGAAGTACAAGTTCAGTCTTGGCTCCACCCTTAATCCTCACAGACCATCTGGTCGTTTCATCCCTAGTTCACAGTCATCCAAGATCTCAATTCCTTCCTAACCTCTCCTGTTTCCAATGGGTGGAGGTGCTGCTTGCAGCACTTTGATATGTAAATTCTCAAGCATACCCACATTTTTTCATTATTTTTTGGGTGGCATACCAAACTGAGGTTGCCCTAGAGATGCCCTGATCAGATCCAAGAGCATGGCTTTGCTGCAGTTAATTAAAAGTCATTAGGCCAGATTATGTCCATTAGTAAAAGTCATTCCTACAGTAGCTTAAAACAAACCCATCATATAATCTTAGAAAACTTTTTATATCCTTCTATAAGCCTTTTTGAATTAAATTTTTAAAATTTTCATATTTTACTTTTCTATTTACTATTTTTGTTTTATGTGTGAGTGTGTTGCTTACATGTGTGTAAGTGCACCCATGTGATACAGTACCTATGGAGATCAGAAGAAGGCATTGGATCCTCTGAAACTGGAATTACAGATGGTTGTTAGCTGCCATGTGGGTGCTGAGAAACCCACGTTCTCTATAAGAGCAGTCAGTGCTCTTAGCCACTGAATTATCTCTCCAGCCCCATAAGATAGTTTTTGAAGTTATAAATGAATGAAAACCAAATTCCGTTTTTAAAAATTAGCCAAACTGGGGCTGGAGAGATGGCTCAGCAATTAAGAACACTGGCTGTTCTTGCAGAAGACCTGGATTTGAATCTCAGTACCCACATGGCAGCTAACAAGTCCGTAAGTCCAGTTCCAGGGGATCTGACAGCCTCTTCTGTCCTCTGAGGGCATTGCATGATACAGGTACACTTATATACATGGAGGCAACATACCATACACATAAAATAAAAATAATACATAAAGTTTTTTTTTTTTTAATTAGCCAAACCTTTGAATTAATGAAAAGCAACTTCAAGTCCTGCATGGCATGTTTTAGACTACTGTTAAATCTTAGTGATCCTGTAGCTGTCTTAATGTCATAGTGTAACACACAGCTCACGTTCATGGTAAAGCTGTGTAAACAAGCTACTACACTGCCAATCTTAAGAGTACAGCACATACTTTTAACACAGAATATACAGTAATTGAAAACTCCAGTTCCATGGGATCTGACACCCTCTTCTGACCTCCAAGGGCACTGAAGGACATGGGTGCACTTACCTACATGCAGGCAAAACCCTTATACACATAAAAATAAAAATAATGAATAAAATATTTTTTAAAAAGTATTGTCTGGGCATGGTGGTGCATGCCTTTAATTCCAGCACTCTGGGAGGCAGAGGCAGGTGGATCCCTGTGAGTTCAAGGCCAGTCTGGTCTACATAACAAATTCCAGGCCAGTTGGGGCTACAGGGAGACCCTGTCTTGTTGATGCACAAGTCAGAAATTTTCAAAAACTATGGGGTTTGTATTGGATTAGAAGCAATTTACTTTTTTTTTTTTTTTTTGGTCTTTTTGAAGCAGGGCCTCCCTGTGGCCCCAGCTGTCCTGCAACTCACTATGTAGCCCAGGCTGGCCTTGAATTCACAGAGA
>NW_008343385.1:528543-543334 GCF_000622305.1 Nannospalax galili | reverse complement strand
GAGGCATCAGATCCCCTAGAACTGGAGTTATGGACAGTTGTTAGCCACCATGTGGGTGCTGGGAATCAAACTCAAGTTCCCTGCAAGAACAGCCAGTGCTCTTAACCACTGAGCCATCTCTTCAGCCCATCTGATGAACCAACTTTCTTTGTTGGCCTTTTTTTGAGACAGTATCCCTGTAGCCCCAGCTGGCCTGGAACTCACTATGTAGACCAGGCTGGCCTTGAACTCACAGAGATCCGCCTGCCTCTGCCTCCCAAGTGCTAGGACTACAGGCATGCACCACCATGCCTGATGGAAATTTGTTTTAAATAAAGTTTGGTTTTTTTTTTTTTTAATTTAAAAGCACTGTTTTCATTTGAATAAAACTTGGTAAATATAGAAAGTAGGAAATTATCTTCTTAATTTCTTTTTGATATTTTATTTATTATTTTTATCTTATGTGTATGAGTGTATTGCCTGCATGTATGTGAGTGCACCGTGTCATGCAGTGCCTCAGAGGTCAGAAGAGGGCATCAGATTCCCCTGGAACTGGAGTTAAGGACGGTTCATAGCCGCCATGTGGGTGCTGGATCCTCTTGAGCAGTTAGTGCTCTTAACCGCTGAGCTATCTCTCCAGCCCCTCCTTAATTTCTTTAATGACTGTAATTCTGATAGTCAGAGATAGTTCCTACAACTGTGTAAATGTGAAGAAATTTGTGATGTGGTACTGTAAAAAAGAGCAGAGTTAGAGGAAACATAACCATATATTCTTTTATATTCTAGCTTCCTGCTGCTCTTAGTTGCTTTCCTGGCTTCTTATTCAGTTCATCTCCTGCTTAGTATGTGCATTCAGACAGGTGAGTGAGAATACTGTATTGTTTCATTTGACCCAGTCTCTTGAATTTGTATCTACATGCAGAAATGAATGTCTCAAATCTAATGTCCGAGGCTACAGGTGTAACTCAGTGGTAGAGTATATGTTTTGCAAGCCAGACTAGGCCCTGGATTGCAATTCCAGCAACACCACCCTTCCCCCGCAAAAAATCTGATTTCTAGTGAACATATGTTATTAATGTTATGGTGGCTGGTTTTGTTTTCCTTTGGTTCTGAGGATGGAAGCTGCTTTTTTTTTTAGTCTCTCTGGTCTCTCTCATCTGTGGATTGGATCTGTGTTGATGTCTAGTCACAAGTTTCATCCCTACATGGATGAGCTCACTTGGCTTTGTCTGGTCTTATGGCTTTCAGACTTTTAGAAGCAGAACATATGTCCCAAATATATATATAAGCTGTGGCTGGCCTAGAAATTCACCTGCCTTGGCCCCTTGAGTGCTGGGTTTGAAGGCATGCATCACCATGACCAACCATATATATATATTTTTTTTTTTTTCTTTTTTTAAAAAGGAGGACAGAAGGTGTTGAATCCTGAAGTTATGGACAGTTGTTAGCTGCCATGTGGGTGCTGGGAACTGAACCCAGGTTCTCTGGAAGAGCAGCCAGTGCTCTTAAATGATGAGCCATCTCTCTAATTCCCCAAAAATATATTTTTAAAATGGAATTTTTCTGGGTTGAAACAAGTGAAAAGCCCAAAAGTAATTTTAAGATTCTTGAGAACATAGTTCTAAGATCACTGCTCTAGTTTATTTTCTTGAAACTTGGCAATGTATTAAAAATACCTATTTTGTCCTTTTAATAAGCAGATTTTGTAAGAGGTCCTCCACAGTCACTTTAAAGATCCATAGCTCATAGCTGAAACTTTACCAATGGCTAGATGGCTTTGGCCATCAGCTTACAGATGCTTGCCTCTGCTCTCAGAGTGAATGTGCAGACTAAAAAAAATGTGAGGAAACAATGTAAAGTGCAAGTTGTTTATAACAGCATCCTAGATTCAGGAGAAATAGAACCTTTTATAAGGATTTGTAAACCCTGCCAGGAATTTTAATTGTGAAATTTCACTTCTTTGCATGAAAAAAAGCATTTTTAATTAATTGAGATAGTGCCTTTTACATTGTAATATATTCTCTTGATAAACTATTAAAAGATTAAGACTTTAGTCAACTTTATGGAGGTCAGTTTTAATTATTGGGGAGAGTATTCAACTATAGAATTTTCTAAATAATGTTATCCTTCTGATCATTTAACTTTAAAATTCTAACAGTTCTTTAACTCTGAGGCACATTAAACTGAAAACATGTGCTTCTCTTTCTTTTTCATTTTCTGTGGTTTTCATAGCTTGCTTGGGCCCATGAACTAAGCTCTTCATGATTCTTCACACACACTGATGCACCTGTCTTCACTGATTGAATTCCCTAGTTATTGTATAATTCTCTGTGGAGGTAGGCTTTTTCCAATACATTCGTGTGAGACTGCAAAATAATATGTAGTTAATTTTCCCCCTCAATTTGGACTGTCATAAAGAAGTATAGTGTTCAAGTGTTCACTGGTCAAAAAATGAACTCTTTGAAGTCTGCAAAATAATTTCTTCAACTGTTTGTCTAGAGTTAAAAGGTGAAGAGAAAATTTCATGTTTATAAGAGTAGAGGATATTCACATGAAATTCTCCTACTTGAGATTTTAAACAAGGTTGAGGTCTGTCAGGACTTTTCTTGGCAACTGAAGTGGCACTTAAGGAACCTTATGCCCCCCAACCTTATTGTCAAATGGTCTTGATAATACTTTCCTCCTAGGATTGTTATGACAACGAAACAAAATCACATGTATAAAATGACAGATACTTGGTAAATGCCCCAAGTGCTCACTGGGACAGAATCTCAAAGGGCTGCAAGGTGATATAATCTCAGAAACATTTGGCTTGTTGTCATTCTATGAAAATGTGTCTTATGCTCTGAGAACAGTTCCCCTCCCCTGGTCTCCATGTTACTGTCAGCAGGAGGGAATGAGAGTTCTGGAATTCTGCATGCTTCTGACCCAAACCAGTGTTCTCGGCCCCTGGCCCTACTGCTCACTGCATTAATCACCATTGTGTGCCTCCAGAACTTGTGTTAATGATGTTATAATATTTATCTCAGTTATGTCAATCACCTCGGGAATCTCATTATCCTTCATTCCCAGGCCTGTCCCACATGGTTGTCATCTGTTTTCTGACTTCATCGTCTATCATTCCCCAAGTCCCAAAACCCTCCCACTAAAATTATGGTTTATCATCAAAACCTGCATGTCCTTCATTCTTTAATGAAGGTCCCCTTTACTTTCTTACTCCTAGGAAGCCCAAGTCTCTTTAAGACCAATATTTTTTAAATTTACTATGTGCTCAGGAGTGTCATAAGAGATTTACATGTAGTAACTAATCTCACAAAAACTGTATGAGATAGATTTTGTTGTATACATGTTGGTGATTAGGAAGGTAAAGCACTAAGACATTAAGTAGGTTTACTCAGGACTGCACAGCCAGATGGTTAGCTAGAAGAGCTGATGTTTGACCTTCACAGTGAGCATCCAGTTTCATCTACACTCTGCTACATTTCCTCACCATGAAAACCTCCAAGTTTATTGCCTGGAGGAAGTAAAACAAGAGAAGTCTGGATTTGATTCTAAATTGATAGGTATATTTTAAGGGCAGTGTCATCTTTCTGAAGACAGAACCTGAGTGAAAGTCTCCAAGCTGAAGAAGAGTCTCACTTACTAGGAGTTCTGAGAATGCTGGCACAGGCTCCCCTCTTACTCAAGGGATTGGAGGAGTTCTTGGTATAGAATTTCTCCTGCCCCATAAAATACCTACAGCTACAAACAATAGCGGGCCCTCCAAGAAGGACATGCCTCTTCCTCTTTGATCCTCATATGGTTAAGCCCACTACTCCGTAAGCTGGAGCTTCCATTTATCCTTTTGGTGTCTTACACTTAGTCAACAAGCCAAGTATTGCAAATCAGTTGAGAAAAACTCTTAGCATGAAAGATTTATGCTAAAACAAACATAAAATGTCAACAGAAACAGCCATGGAATACCTTTGTAAACATTTAAATGGCACAGATCCAAAACAGTGCCACATCAGATGCTAGTGAGGATGGGAGTGAGAGGAACTATGTTCATTGCTGGTAGCAATGTAAACGTTATAGCCACCAGGAATGAAGTTGAGCAGGCTGCTGTTGTTGTTGTCTGTTTGTAGAAAACCATACTCTTACTGCAGGACCAGCCATATTGCTCCTCTTGGTATTTGCGGAGACTTAAGTTTAACAAAATCTACAATGCAGATATTTATAGTAGTTTTATTCATAATTTCCAAAATTTGAGAGTGATCAAAGTGCTCTTCAATAGGTGAATGACTACACAAACTATGACATATTGATACAATAGAATTTAAGACTAATAAGAAACGAAGTACCGAGCCATGAAGAGACAAGGAAGAATGGTAAAAGCATATTATCAGATGAAAGAAACCATATGATCCAACAGTTCTCTCCTAGGTGTGTACACACAGGAAATGAAAGCAGCGCCTTGTGAGGATAACATGCTGTTGTGCTTGTGGCAACATTATTCTTAATAGCCAAAATATAGAAGCCTATGTGTCTGTCAGTAGATGAATGGATAAAAAAAGGAGTGGTATATTTGTGCAGTGGACTATTGTCCAGCCTTTAAAAAGGAGATCTTGCTTGCCACTGATGATAACATGGGTGAACCTGGTGGACATTATGCTAAAGTAAAATATGCCAGACAAAGAAAACCTAATTTTCTCACTTATATATGGACTCTAAAATGGTTTAATATTTAGAAACAGAGCATAAAATAGTGTTTACCGGGGACACTGGGGAATGGAGGGAAGGATAGAGAAGTTCTTAATTGAGGGATACAAAGTTATACAGGATGAATATTCTAGAGATTTAATGTTTAGCATATTGACTGTAGTGAATAACATATGTATTAGAAATTCTCCAAGAGAATAGATTTCAGGTGCTCTTAACCAAGAAAGAAAGGAAGGCAGCAAGGAAGGAAGAGAGGGAGGTAGGGCTGCATGGGTATGTTCTTTTCCTTGACATTCATAATAGTTCCAATATGCACATCAGAACATCATGTTAAACTCTCTAGGTATATGCAGCTAAACAAAAGAGGAAACAAACCAGAAATGGTTGTATTTGGTTTGTTTGCAGCTGTCTGACATTTCTGGGAAAAGCAAAACAGTGGAAGGATTAAAAGGTTAGTGGTTACCAGAGGTGAGGATGGAAGGATGCTGAACAGGGAGAACACAGGATATTTAGGGCAGTGGAAAGCTGCTGTATAATGTCATAATGGTGGGTATACATTCATTAAAACCTATAGGATATTCATACCAAAATAAGCCCTGGTACAAACTATGATTTTTTAACTTTTTTTTCTTCTTTTTGGTTTTTATTCCGTTCTGTTTTGTTTTCTTTGTTTTTGATATTGGTACTCACTATGCAACCCTGACTGGCCTGGCAGTTACTGTGTCAACTAGTCTGGCCTGAAACTCACACCTGCCTCTGCCTCCTTAGTGCTGAGATTACAGACATACACCACTAAACCTGGCCTAAAGAATGGGTTTTTATATGATAGTGACATGTCAAAGTAGGTCCATTGATTATAATAAATGTACCAGTCTGGTGCAGGGTGTTGCTGGTATGGGAGGTGGCACATGCACAGGCAGGAGGTATAGCACAGCCTATACTTTCTTAATTTTGATAAGGCCCTAAAACTACTCTAAAAATATAATCTATTAAAGAAAACACAGTGGGAGAAGATATATAATGCAAGAACAAGGTGAAAACTAAGGAAAAAAAGATAGGTAATTCATCCTTAAAAGAAGAAAGTTTAAAAAACACAAGTGCCCTGGAAGTGAAAAAAGAAAAAGATTTGTTTAGTAAGTGGGAGAAATAAAATATAAGAAAGTTAGAAGATCAGTCCAAGAGACCAACATCCAAACAATAGGAATTCCATAAAAATAGGTAAAATGGGATAGCAGAAAATTATCAACAGAAAAACAACAAAAATTTGGTATAACTGAAGAAAATGTTTCCTTATTAAAACAGTTCCTCCTGGAATCCAACATATCATTATAAAATAATTCATACCAAGACACGTTGTAAATTATCTTAAATCTAGTTACAAAGAGAGTATCTTAAAAGCTTACAGAGAGAAGAAACAAAAAAAATAAAATAAAATCAAGAAGGGCTGGAGACATGGCTTAGTGGTTAATAGCACTTGACATAAAAGCTTGGAACTTAGCACTCATGTCACAAACTGAGCATCCTGAAAACAGCTGTACCTCCAGCACTGAGGGAGGTGGGGACTGAAGGATCGATAGGGTTGCTGGCTACTTGCCAAAAGACATGAGTTCCAGGCTCAGTGAGAGACCCTGCCTCAAAGGAACAAAGCAGAGGACACGCATGCTCTCGTTTGGCACCCACAGGCACCACACACACACACACACACACACACACACACACACACACACTACCTATGTATTTCATGTACATACATACAAATAAGCAAACAAAAATCAAGAATTATAATAGCAGAAGTTTTCACAGGAGCAAAGCTGTAAGATTATAAAACAATGCTTTCAGAATTCTTGGAGGAAATGCTTCTAATATGGAATTCTATACCCAGCCAAACTGTTAGGTAAATGTGAAGTCTGAATCATACTTCATTCAGGGTCTCAGAAACTACCTCCCATGTGTTCTTACCTAATAAACAATGGAGGAGACCCTTTGCCAGGGTTAGAGAGTAACAGAAATGGGGAATCCAGCACTGGAGAGAAGTAAAGGAAATTACCAGGACATCATTTGAGCAACAGATCTAAGTGCCACCTGCAGAAGGAAGCTATTCTTTTCATAAAGGCACAGTGCACCCTGTAGGTCATTAATGCACTCAGAATTGTGTGTGGGGTAACCTCATTCTGATTTATACCATCAATACTGGAGTAGATTAGCATTTAGGTTAGGCTGTTACAGAAGTTTAAGAATAAAATAAGAATTGAACCAAGGTAGCAACAGGGTGATAAAAGAAATAGGTTAATAAATGTGGGGGAATTAAAATAGAAAGTAGTATCTGAATGAAATGTGTAGCTTGAAGGTAGAGATGTCTAGTATGTCTCCAAGAATATTTTTTTGGACCACTTGATTAATAACAGGGTAGAAATACAGAAGGCAGAGGTGGCTCAAAATTAAAGTGAGTTCTGTTTTGAATATATGGACTTTGAAGTATATATAAGTAGACAGGTCTTGGGCCTGAAGCATAGACCAGAGGTCCATTCATTCCTTCAATATTCTTTTATCTGTTAGGAACAGAGAGAGAAGTAAATAAGAACCAGTCCCCCCCCCGGGGGGGCAGGGATCAGTCCAACAGCAGAGACAAACACATGAGTAAATGATGTATACTGTAGAGTGCTCAGTGTGACAATGGGTGTGAGGTATGGGACCACTGAGGGGAGGAACAGATGTCTACTTTCTTTTGGAGGACAAGGGTCAGGAAATATTAAGACTGAGCTGAAACGGATTTTGAACAGCAGGTGAAGCAAGAGAGAACATTCTAGCATGCGTAAACATACAAATGCATATTCTGTACATTGTACTTAAGGTACCAGAATAGCTTACTGCTATTAGAGGATAGTTGCAAAAGAGAAACTTAGATGGTAGACAAATCTCAGATCCTGCAGAATACGGTGATTTTGCCCAGGCAATGAAATGCCAACTGTGGTTGCTGACAAAAGTCAAGTGAATACTAGAATCTGCCACTCCACTACTTGTTCTTTCTAAAGAAAATGTTGGTCCTTCCTAGAGCCTAGGACATTGCCTCATCCTCTAAGGAAGAGAAAATTATTCCATTATCATCTTGTTCCTAAAGAAGGTTAATAGTGTGTGTGTATGATAATTTTTGTATATGTGCTTATGTTTGCACATGTATGTTCAGAGGCCAGAGGTCAACACTGGGTGTCTTCTTTACCTTACCTTTTGAGACATGGTCTCACCTTGAACCTGGAGAACCTGGAGCTCACCAATTTGGCTAGAATGACTGGCCAGTAAACTCTAGAAATCCCCACCTCTGCTTCCCCAGAACTAGATTACAGACATGGACCACTGTGCCAAGCTTTTGTATGGGTCCCCGAGATCTGAACTCAGGTCCTCATGTTTAAGTGGCAAGCACTTTACCAAAAGAGCCATCTCCTTAGCCCTGAGGTTACCATTCTTTAAGATGATTTAAGTCTCTAGTAATGATGAAGAAAAGGTCCTTCAGTGAACCCTATTTTTGTTTGTTTTACATGGTGGCACACGCCCTTAATCCCAGCACTTGGGAGGCAGAGGCAGGTGGATTGTTGTGAGTTCAAGGCCAGCCTGGTCTACATAGTGAGTTTGGGTCAGCTGGGACTACAGGGAGACCCTGTCTCAAAAAAAAAAAAAATAGATTTTTCAGGTTAACTCTTCAGCAGTGATTCTTACCACACCTCTGTGTGTGTGTGTGTGTGTGTGTGTGTGTGTGTTTGAGGCAGGGCCTTGTTATGTTTCTCTGGCCTGAAACTTATATAGATTGGACTGACTTTAAACTTGAAGTGATTCTCTTGCCTCTGCCTCCTGAATGCGCGATTATAGGAGTGTGCCTGGCTAACACTTTTTATATCAAATATTTTCCATATGCTCTTTTTCTTCTCTGAGATCATATTCTCATAGGTGTTAAACCTCACTTGTAATGGTTGAACGCTGGCTCTTCAAAACACAGGCTCTTGTATGGCACAAAGACTTTGCAGCAGTGAATAAATTAAGATGTTGAGATGGGGAAATGTCTTGGCATGTTCTAAATTCAGTCACATGTGTCATGGAGGAAAGATCACAAATGAGAAAAGGCCGCAAGCAGAGACCAGAGTGACTTGGCCACAAATCTAGGCATCTGAGAGCCACCAGAAGCTGAAAGAGGCAGGGAATGAATTCTCTCCAGATCTTCAGAGGGAGCGTGGCCCTGCTGGTACCTGGATGTGACCCAATGAAACTGATTTTGAACTTCTGGACTTCTAAACTGTGAAAAAATAAATTTCTGTGTTTTTTTAAGCCATCAAGTTTGTGATAATTGGTTACACCAGCCATAGAAAACAAAACACTACTTATAATAAAATGCCATGGCCATGAGATGAAGAATAAACAAAAGCAAAGGACATACTGGTGATGGGATTTTCCATTTTGAAGCTAGGTTTTGGTAAAGTTCCAAATGCAACATACTACAGTGTTTCCTGCATTTATATGATAATTATGTTCCTGGAAATTTTAGTTTATATCCAAATCACTAACCATTATTCACAAGTACCTACCATGTCTTTAACACAGTTGGCATTTACTAAAAGCTGGGGACATGAGTGATAAATGGATGGAAGCATCAGTACTGTGGCGAGATCTCTTTTCCTAGACTCAAAAAGCAACATGAAAGGCAAAAGTCACATGTAATCACCTGGGCATGGCAGTGCATGCCTTAATCCTAGCCAGCACTCAGAAGACTGAGTCAGGAGGATGGAAAGTTCAGGGTCAGCCTGTCTCCAGAGTGAGATTCTGACACACAACAACAATAGAATTATGTTTAGTCAGACTTACCTGTGATGTTTGCTTACGTAGTTTATAACAATATTCAATATCTGTATGTTAGACATTAACGTAACTTCTCAAGAAAGCCAACGGCTGATAGTTAGTTTGAGTTCTGAGTATCCCATGAATATCATGGTGAATTCCATTTAGCACTGTGAGAAACAGAATTGAAACTGCTGAGACAGAAGACTCATATTTCCCAAATCACAGTTCACTGCAAGTCATGTATCCAAACTGTATTTTCATCTCTTTTCTATTTTGATTAGTGAGCAGAGTTTAATGCACTTGCGATTAAGTGCATGAATTAATTAAGCCATCTTCAGTGGATTACTGTTCCTGCTTCATGCGTTTTATTACTGTGTTATTCTCAACTGGGTTTGACTTCTGTCCCAGAACACTTGGCAGTAGCTGTAGACATTTCTGGTTATGCCTGGGGATGGGGTGGATGGGTGAGGTGGTATTGGTATTAAGTATGTTAAGACCAGGGATCTTGTTGAACATCCTACAATACATAACACAGCCCCATATGACAGAACACTATCTGAGCCAAACACAGTGACCAGGTTGAGCAACCCTGGGCTGAACAGTTTGTGTGCTCTATTCTTAGTATTTTATCTGATGTTAGGGTGTTTCCTTGCCAGAAGCTAAACTTTTTGTTATTGGGCAGGAAAGAATGTATGAATTTCTGAAACTTTATTATTATTATTAATATGTACACACACTTGATGTGAGTGTAAACTCATGCCAGGGTACACTTGTGGAGGTCAGAGGACAACTTTGTGGAGGTGGTTCTCTCCTTTCACCTTCTTGTGGGTCCCAAGGATAGAATTCAGGTTTTCAAGCTTATGTACCACTGAACCACTGAGCCACTGAGGCATCTCACCGACCCATTTTTTTTTTTTTTTTTTTTTTTTTTTGGTCTTTTTGAGACAGGGTCTCCCTGTGGTTCCAGCTGGCCTGGAACTCACTGTGTAGACCAGGCTGGCTTTTAACTCACAGAGATCCGCCTGCCTCTGCCTCCCAAGTGCTGGGTTGGGACTAAAAGATGTGCACCACCACGCCTAGACAATCATTTTTATTTATATTAGAAGCATCACATATAGCTAGGCACAGTGTCACAGGCCTTTAATCCTAGCACTAAAGAGGCAGGAAGAATTCTGAGTTCATGATCCTTAGTCTACATAATGAGTTCTAGTGCAGCCAGGGCTACATAATGAGACCCTGTCTCAGAAAGAAAGAACAAGTGCATCGTATGCTTAGAAACACAGACTGTGGACTTAGGCGGTGTGTGGAACAGTCCTTACCCCATTCTACTCCATTTCTAACATTTTTCCAGAGTTAACAACATCTGAAAAGTTACTGTTTAGCTGGGCATGGTGGTGCATGCCTTTGTCCCAGCCCTTGGGAAGCAGAGGCAGGCAGATCTTTGTGAGTTCGAGGCCAGCCTGGTGAGTTCCAGGACACCTTGGACTACAGGAGATGCTGTCTCAAAAAAAGACCAAAAAAAAAAGCATTTTTGTTTTTACTTCTTTTGGTAGTTGCCTTCTTTTTAAAATATTTTGTGTATTATTTTTTATTTTATGTGCATGAGTGTTTTACCTGCATGTGTGTAAATACACTGTGTCATGCAATGTCCTTGGAGGTCAGAAGAGGGTGTCAGATCCCCTGGAACTGGACTTACAGATGGTTGTTAGCCATCATATGGGTGCTAGGAATTGAACCCGGGTGCTCTGCAAGAGCAGTCATGAACAACAGCTGAGCTATTTCTCCAACCCCAGTAGTTGCCTTTCTAAGTCTAAATAATAATCTCTTATTTATTGGAGAAATTTTTCTATCAACTCTTCATTGCAAAAGGTGAGTTAGTTCAGGTGCACTAAATTCTCCCCTTCCACCTCCGTATTTTCATTTCTATTCAGTAGTTTAGTGTTGACCATTTCATATGTAACTCTACAAAATAAATATAAACTTATTTTTTTCCATTGATGTTAGAAGATGATTTTGCTTATTCTTTCTCCACCTTCCAGAGTGTGTTCTTCCCACATTGTCAAGGTGGACAGCATTTGGTTTGTTTTGTAATGACTTTTAATTAAGTTGCCTATGTTATCTATAGATTGAATCCAGTAGTTGAAAACAGTGCATGCCATTTATAGGCTCTGGCTATAAATATTGTTCACTGCAGCACTTAACTAGGCAGTTGAGATCCCAGAACCTATTTCACTGTTGCCTCTGTTAGCACTTGAGGATGTCCTTAGTACCCTTTCATTCTACTTTAATTCTTTTAATGCTTACCAAGGTCTTAAATCATGTGGCATTTAAATGCATATTAAGAAAGATCAGAAGTAGTCTTAAAAATAGTGACTATTCAAAACTAGAATGATCTCCATGGATACTGTGAGGAAAAAAAAACAGAGGAAGATGATGGAAAACACAAGAAAGAAAAGAATTTCAGAATAATAAGTGTTCATTCCAAATGGCCAACTTTCTGGGAGTTGAATTGTGTTTGAATAACTTGTGTCCCTCAATCCAGATCCAAAGATAATATTGCTTCTGCTGAAACTTGGGCTCTGTACTGTAACCAGAGTTTATTAATTGTCCTTTTTCATTGAGGAAAAAATGCAAAGACAGAGCACTGGAGTGACCAACCAGCTGGAAATGCTCCACTGTTTCATGGGAAGCCGCTTTCCAAACGATTCCTGTGGAGGCCCAATCTTGGTCTAGCCAAAACAGCACTAAAGTGTGCCTTGATGGCGCATTAAGGAAAAAATTCCCCCCATTTACTTGATTAAGATTTATAGCTCTCCTCCTTCAGCACAGCAATGATTTTTTTTAATATCAAAAAATTCCTAAAATAGATTGCTAATGATTGCTTCCAGCTATTTATTTAAGAAGCTTGCTCCAAGTGCTGCTTGTATGGATTCCTATAAAAGACTGAACTTATTTCATAGTTTCCAGAATAAATGTTATTCCTATTCTGTAGTAATATGCCACTCCTGTAACTGGTTATCAACATATCTTATTTTTGTGTCTCTATATACATATTCTAAATGTTTATAATTGCCATAAAATATATGAAGACACCAAAAAATCCCTTATTAGATCAAGCCATAAATTAAAATTTCAGTTTAACTGGAAGCCCTGAAATACTTAGGAAGAAGAAATGGAATTGTTCAAGTATGATGGTTTTTTGTTGTTTTTTTTTTGAGACAGCTAAAGTTCACAGAGCCAGGCATGTGGTGCACACCTTTAATCCCAGCACTTGTGAGATGAAGCAAGTGGATCTCTGGGAGAGAAGAGACCAGCCTGGTCTACATAGTGAGTTCTAGGCCAGCTGGAGCTACAGGAGACTCTGTCGCCAAAAAAACCCCACCGAAAATATAAAAATAATTCACTACTCCCCATTACAGTCATTATGTCATTATAAAATATTTTAACTCCCAAAAAAAATCCAGAAAGAAAAAATGACTAAGTAATTAGTGACCATTTATGTATATAATTCATTCTCTTTATGTAGTTTACTTTGTAGATTATATTTGACTCCTGTTTTTTTCACTTAAAGTAATATTGTCATTTTCATGTTATTGTAAAGAAGAATTTTTAATAACTGTGTATTATTCTATTAGTATCCCTACCATGATTTTCAAAACCTCCTTGTTGAGCATTTAGCTTAGCTCTGTTTTTCCAGTGTAAATTATGGCATGATTGACTATCTAATGAGTTCCCTGGTTTTAGTCTTATTTCCTAAGATAAAACCTCCCAGAGTCAAATGTTTAAAAGCTCATTGTTCAAATTGCATTCCAACCATCAGTCCAGTTTATGACTGTTACCAGCATTTTAAGAAACTGTCCAAATGACAGAACAGAACTTGAAAACTATTTCACTGAGTGCTGCTTTGGTTTATATGCTGAGGTGCTCCAACAAGCCACTAAAAACAGGGATGTGGAGCAAGCCTTTGGCTGGCTTGTGTGGACCTTTCATTTTAGCAGAGCCTCGAAGCGAAGCCAGGAGCCATTATTCATAGTCATGATGTCTCAGGCATGGAAAAGTTCTTCTAATTTTCACAACATAAAAGAGGTCTGATGACAGTGACAGAGCTGAGTGAGGACCCAGACATGCTGACTGGAAGCTAGAATTAGGACTGGAGCACTGGATTCCTCTCCATTTAAAAGTCTAATGCCTTTTCTCCTTCAGTTTGGGAGTTTGTGGAATTTAGAGATATTTTTATGAAACTGAAGGAGCAGTAGAACTAAAGCAAGTTTGAGATTGCAAAATTGTCAGAAGTTGCAATTGGAATGGTCTTCATGAAGCTGTTAGGTTGTGTGTTTTCTGGAACAGCAAAGGTTAAATTTTAACTTTTAAAATGTTTAAATGTTTAACTTTTAAATGTTTAAAGAATTTAAGTTTAGATAATTGAAATACCTGTTCTTTTTAGACTTTTTCAGTGGCTTTTTTTGTTTTGTTGGTTTTTTTTTTTGTTTTGTTTTTTGTTTTGTTTTTTTTTTTTGCTAATACCCATTTGTTTTTCATGTATACTAGATAGGACTTCAACACACTTTCCACTGTTTAAAACAAGGCTGGCATATAGCTCAGTGGTAGAGCACGTAAGGGGCATAAGATTCAGTCCCCAACACTGAAAGCAGAAATTTTAAAAGCTTCAGTTAAACGTTTTGATGAATGCCATCTTAATAACTCGCTTACTGAGAAACTGATGCAACATAGGTGATCTGAAAAGCAGTATTTGATGGAGCCCACGTATATGCGAATAAACTTCCTGTTGTAAACTCTTGGGAAAAAAATGTTTTTCCTAAGAAATAATGGAAGTCTGCTGATATGGTACACGCATAAGGGTTAAGAGAAAGAGAGGCTTTCATCAAACAAGCAAGACATGCCTGGAAGCATGGGTGTAGGCTCCCCTAAGGCTCTATGACCTTCAAGGTTGGCCTGCCCATCAAATTATATATTCCACATTGTTTAGCTGATGTAAATACCTGTTTAAAATAGCTGTAACCGACTGTGACTAGTAATAATCAGATACATAGAGATTAGAAACGAATGTGCAAACATCTTAATGTCAGTTGCATTAAAAATGAATTTTTGTGAATGAAACTGTATTTTAATAATGAAATGGAGATCTTTTTTAAAGGTTAAAACTTCATTTAGCTGGGCGTGGTGGCGCACGCCTTTAATCCTAGCACTCGGGAGGCAGAGGCAGGCGGATCTCTGTGAGTTTAAGGCCAGCCTGGTCTACATAGTGAGTTCCAGGACAGCTGGAGCTACA
>NW_008343385.1:515219-528382 GCF_000622305.1 Nannospalax galili | reverse complement strand
AGCTTGGGAAATTGTTATTGAATATGTCAATGCTGTTGTAATGAAATGCTTCTTCTAAGTATGTGGTTATTAAATAAATAATTTAAAAAATTAAATAGCTGTATCTATTATCTAAAGAATTTTCCAAGTCTAATAATAGATTAAAATTAAAAATTTGTTAATTATCAAAACATCTGATTTTTCAGTATTCGACTGTTTTCTTCTTGGCTTCATAGTGAATAATATGTGAAGTCATCTACATTTTCTAAAAAGCTTATTTTCATGTACCTGAATATGAAAAACCCTGCAGTTTTTTAAAGCTTATTTTTATGCCCTTCATGTGAAAATACGAAAAGGAGTGCTTTGTTCATAAGTGGAAGTTGAAAAGAAAACCCAAGTATATCCTGAGAGGTTGGATTAAACTGTTTTAAATAATGAGCCACATCTAAGAGCAATAGAAAATATGTGTTGCCAGGGCTGGAGAGATGGCTCAGTGGTTGAGAGCACTGGCTGCTTTTGCAGAGGACCCGGGGTTCAATTCCCAGCACCTACATAATAGCTGACAACCATCCATAATTCCAATTCCAGGGGAATCTAACACCACCTTCTGACCTCTGAGGGCATTGCATGACATGGGCACACTTACACACATGCAGGCAAAACACTCATATACATAAAATGAAAATAATAAATAAAATATTAAAAAAGAAAATATGTATTGCCATCCAAAGCCTTGCTACCCCTTAGCCTTCTTTCTCTTTAGTGTAAGTATATGGGGTTTTCACATTTCAAACTATGAAGCTGTACAAATGGCACCACTAGTTAAAACACAAAGGCAGGCTGAGAATATACTGTGGTTCTTTTATAAGCCATTGAATTTTCATCTTTTTAATATAATCATACTACTTGAACATATAAAGTGAGAATGTAATTTAATACTCTTTTATGATGAAAAAAGAAAATATGTGCCCTACTAATTATAGGATAAAAGTATTGTTTCCATTGTGAACACGTTATTGCACTAGAAACCTGGAAAGGTAAATGTCCCTGAAAATATGGTACAGCTGTCATACCTTACCTAACTTTAGTTGAATGTCCAATTTTTAGAAATTCTTGCTAGTGGAAACTTCCACGGGTACCTGGTGAACCACACAGTGTTCAAGTACCCAGGTACTGCATGGGGAGTCTGGGTGTACTCAAGTAATTGTGTCATATGAATTAATTTAATCTGGAGTTCCTTAACTGCCTATTCTAGGAGGACTCTAGCTTTACAAAGCATATATCTTTAAAGGTGGCTCCTAAAAGTTAGTACTTTGACTTTAAATTTAATCTGTGCCCAATAGCTATAAGACATGTGGACCTCAACTACAGGAGTTCACAAAATTAATACTGAATATTTTTGTGCTGCTTTCTGTATTTCAGAACACTTAGTGAAATACAAATCTACCCTTGGTGGCCTACCTAGACTGACTTAAGATAAATACAGAGAGGTGTCAGATAGGTAGATAAATGGCTGTTAATTGGTAACCAGTATTACTGTGTTGACACTGGTTTTCTTACAGTATTCAGAAACAGTAAAAATGAAAAATAATCTTAGTATATGCATTTGAGAAAGAAAATAAGAACATGAGACACACTGGAGAAATGTAACAGAAGTCCTTGCTGATTTTTTTTAAAAGAAAAACTCATTATTGTGGGTAAAGAGGCATATTCTACAAAGAAATCTAAATACCCTACATTTGGGGGGGATGGAAATTAAGATTTCATGAAGAAAATTATCAAACACCTTTACAGAAAATCAGTCTCTCTCTCTCTCCTCTCTCTCCTCTCTCTCCTCTCTCCTCTCTCCTCTCTCTCCTCTCTCCTCTCTCCCCTCTCTCTCCCTCTCTCCTTTCTCCTCTCTCCCTCTCCCTCTCTCTCCTCTCTCCTCTCTCCTCTCCTTCTCTCTCTCTCTCTCATCTCTCTCTCTCTCTCTCTCTCTCTCTCTCTCTCTCTCTCTCTCTTCTGGTTCTTTTGAGTCAGGGTCTTCCTGTTGCCTCAGCTGTCCTACAACTTGCTATGCAGACCAGGCTGGCCTTGATCTCACAGAAATCTGCCTGCCTCTGCCTCCCAAGTGCTAGAATTAAACCACCATGTCTGGCTAACAACCTTCTTTCTTTCTACTGCTTTTATTCCAGGGTGTTAGAGAGAGTGTCTCATACTAGTCCTTATTGGCTAGAATTCTGAAAATGACACAAGCTTAGTTTGTAATAGTAAAATACCTTTCACAAGTGACAGTTACACTTTCTCATAACAGCTGTGACATCTTATGAAGACCTTGGACTCTTTGCCTTTGGATTACCTGGAAAGGTAGTTTCCTTATTTTCCTCATTGTGTCTAGAGCCTAAAAAGGCATTTCTTTCCTTTGTTCCAAGTATATATACCATATATAAAAGGTATATATGGGAGGGGGAGGGAGGAGAGGGAAAGAGGTACAAGACTGAACGGCCTTAAGAGAATAAAAAGAAATGAAACTATGAAGAAATGGAATGATGGGAACAAAAATAAGAGAAATCTCTGTGCCCCTCCCAAAACACATCAATAAACCAGTTCAGTTCTTACATCTTGTTGATGACTTAACGAATTGTAAAATAGTAATGTTTTCCAGGGCTGGAGAGATGGCTCAGCAGTCAAGATCACTGGCCACTCTTGCAGAAGACCTGGGTTTGTTTCCCAGTACCCATATAGTGGTTAACAATTTGTAACTCCAGTTCCAGGGGAGCCAATGCCCTCTTCTGACCTCCACAGGCATTGCATGACATGGGTGCAGTTACATACATGCAGGCATAACACTCATATACATAACATAAAATAATAAATAAATGTACATGAAATAATAATGTTTTCCTTATTAACATAAAATTAAACTTATAGCATGGCTGTTTACAAAAGCAGTAATTACATAGATCATATTATTTAAGAGCTGAACAGTGATTCCCCAGGTATCCCATTGAGTCTACCCTAGAAAATTAAGGACAAAAGCTGTTAAGGGACCTAAAGCCAGTTCCACATCTGAGGACTAGACTCTCTGTACTGCTTTTCCTTCTTAAAATAGTAAAAATAACAGCAAAACATTTATTGGGCACTCATTTTTGATATGTGCTTTGATTTTAAAGTTGAGGGGAAACATTGTCTATTTCTCCCTCTTACCAGGAGTTAAACATTGCTATTAGTGTTAGAGTACTTAATTTTTTTTAATTTTTGAAAAGCTAATTCTTAAAACCCATATTTATTTTGGTTTGAAACAGGAACTTTTCTTTGGTTATAAATCTATTTTAGTACTTTCTGTTTGCCCTTATTTTTAAATTAACAAACAAAAGTTATACACATATAGCAGATAAAGAATAGTATTTTGAAATGTGTATGCAATATAGAATGACAAAATTCAACTAATTGACTTATGGATTACCTCACATACTTACTCTTTTGTTTTTAATCTAATAACAAAGCTGATTTCTCAGGAGTGAGTCTTAGAGGAAAAAGGTACAGCAATTAAGGGGAAAAACTTTTTATATTCCAGTTAACTTTGCTTTTAAAGTATAGAAGGGGGTCTTTAAATCATATACTTGGTAGCCTTGTGGCTTAGATCTTAATAATCTGAACCTTGAACAAACAGGGAATATATTATTTTGAGGGCAAAGGTTTTCTTAGTGTTCTCTGAGAACAATTTCTTTCCTAGAGATCAGAATGTTTAGTGTAATCACAGATCAATTTCCTACATATAGTTTGACCAAGGAAGAAGAAAATGTGTTTATATGAGGAAATGCCCTGGACTGAGGAGATGGCTCAGTGGCTAAAGTCCTTGCTATTCAAGCATGAGGATCTGAATTCAAATCCTTAGCACCCATATAAAACCTGGGCATGCTAGCCTGCTCCTGTATTCTCAGTGCTGAGGGGAGGGGTGCAAAGAGAGGTGAATCCCAGAGGCTTGCTGGCCACCCAGCCCAGCCCAAACAGAAAGCTAGCTCCAGGTGTAGTGAGATACCTTGCCTCAAAAAATAAGGTGGAAGATGATAGAAGAAGACTTCTAAAGTCACCTTTGACCTTCACACATGTACCATGCATGATTAGGCTAGCATACCCTCACAGGTGGGTGCATGTGTATGATTACACACACACACACACACACACACACACACACACACACACACACACACAAACACACACACGGGGGCGGGGGTAAAAGGAAAACTCCCTGATTGTTTTGCTATGATGTGTAGGTATGAATCCAGGGCCACACTGGCATCGCTGTCATTTCACAGCTGTAGTCCATATCCCTGTGTAAAAGCAGTGGCCTAAAAGAAGAGTGTGGACTGCTCTTGAGCTTCGGTTGCTGCATCATCATTTGAGCAGATGTGCCCAGCTCATAGTAGGCGGCTATGCTGGACAGAAAGGGCTCTGAATGAGTTTTGTTTTCCCATTTTCTTCTCTCCAGATATGAAATATGGTAGGGTAATTTTGTTCTGAGAATAAAATATCTTTGAAATTTTTTAAGGAAACTTAAGAAAATTTATCTTTAAATTTATGTATTTACTTACCAGATAAATAGGTATTGAGCAAAAACCATGCCATGCACTGTAGTAGACTATGAAAACTTAGATAGAAAGGCAGGCATTCATTCTGGTTTTCTATACTTAAATTTAGTCAAAGAACAGAAAAAGAATTAATACTAAGATATTATTGCTTTTGAAATGTATTCATAAAAATAAATCCATATTTCATGTGTGTTGGTCAGGATTCATTTAAACAGAAGATGGTATGCGCACATTCAAAATAGTCTTTTCACAAACCACTGTGAGTTTGGGGGAACTAATATTTAAGTGAGTTGAGATGCAAAGTTCCTTCTAGAAAACATTAGAGTGGCCATTGCTACATCTGTAGAAGTCTCGCCAGATTCTCAAATTGTTAGCCCTCTTTTGCAGACTTATGGACTCGAGATCCCAGTAAGTTAGATGATTTACAGGATAGGTGGTCTCTGTTACAGAAGGAATTCTTAGCAGAAGTGAGCCTCACGTGTGATCTGTTCCCAGTCTATGGAGGGCTGAGGAGTGGAAGGTCAGATCCAAACATTTGGCGGTTACAGTCCACTGGCACTTGAGTGATTGGAAGGCCCAAGTGAAAATTCAATATTAAACCATTTCCTGTGAGTACCTTTCTCTGAGTTTCCCAGAAGTCTCGTCCAAGATCAGAAACTAGCAATCCTCTAGACTGAACTTAGTCCTTAGGCATATTTTGTTAACTTCAGTCTTTTTTATTTTTAAATTTATTTTTAATTAAAAAAAATTTTTTTTGGCCCCCAGCTATCCTGGAACTCACTTTATTGACCAGGCTGGCCTTGAACTCACAGAGATCTGCCTGCCTCTGCCTCCCGAGTGCTGGGATTAAAGGCGTGTGCCACCATGCCCGGCTATTTTTATTTTTAAATTATTATTATTATTATTATTATTATTTTGGTCTTTTTGAGACAGGGTCTCCCTGTAGCCCCAGCTGTCCTGGAACTCACTATGTAGACCAGGCTGGCCTTGAACTCACAGAGATCCGCCTGCCTCTGCCTCCGGAGTGCTGGGATTAAAGGCGTGCGCCACCACGCCCGGCTTTAAATTATTTTTAAATGCCAGCTAATCATGCAAGTGGGAAAAAATCGAGTTGGGGACTTCCTCTAAATATTAGAAGATCAGGCTGCATTGAATCCACTTTCTCACTTGCCACCAACTGGGCAATGCTCAGAAGGCAGGAACTCCTGAGGAGGGAGTTCTGCAGTTTACTGTCGTCCTTGCCACTACCGCATGTTTAAACTCAACTTATATCACGTTTTTGAATTGGAAACATTTTGCTTAAATTTGGGAGGGTCTGAGAATGGGCTCCAGAGTTTTCTGCTATTAACCCCTGAGACTGGTATGCCCCAAAGACTGGATATAGGCCAAGCTGATATCAAAAGATTATATCGGGGGCTGGAGAGATGACTCAGCAGTTGGGGGCACTGGCTGTTCTAGAGGACCAGGGTTCGATTCCCAACACCCAAATGGTGGCTAACAACTGTCTATAGCTCTAGTTACAGGAGATCTGATGCCTTTTCTGACTGCCATGGGGATGATTGCATGACATGGGTGCATTTCCATACATGCAAGCAATATACTCATATACATAAAATAAAAATAGTAAATTTTTTTTAAAGATTATTAGTTTCTTTTATGCATTAGCACAGCACACTCCAAGCTGTTTTGGGTTGCTTACTGAAGCGGTGTGATAAAGCCAGTAAGAAAGGGACCACAAGCCAGGCATGGTGGTGCATGCCTTTAATCCCAGAGGCAGGCAGATCTCTGTGAGTTCAAGGCCAGCCTGGTCTACCTGTGAGTTCCAGGCCAGCTGGGGCTACAGGGACCACAAGCGTCCCCAGAAAGAATTCAAATTCAATTCACCACTTACTAGCTCTTTATAACACTTTTAACTATTCAAACATGACTGCCAAGAAAAATTTCAGAAATATTCTTTATAGTAGTTATGAAGCTATTAAAAGACTTTATATGATGTTTATTAATTTCATGTAGTACAAACAGCTGACAAAATTTATTTCCAGTGTTTTCAATCATGAATTCTTCATCTGTTTTCATTGTATTAGTTATTGAATTTTAATAAAATTCTGATCCTCTTATATTTTTCCCTTTTATCTTCTAAGTACATTTGTTCTTTTGTAGGTGGTGGTGGCAGGCACCATAATAATTCAGAATATTGGAGGTAAGTGTTGAAAGTGTGTCATTTATGTATGCATGTAATATAAACAATTGCTTCCCTTTGGTTTCTTGCCTTCCTACAGCTCTAGCTGGGAAACCGAATCTCTGTAGAAATAACTATCAGAAGTCCTGTACATTGGCTTTGCACTCCTTCTTGGTTGCCTTGTTTTTTTTTATTTTTATCTTTCTTGGCAATTTGGCACGTGCGCGCACACACACACACACCACCTTTGAGCTGAGGACCAATCCAGGCCTTTTGTTTGCTAGGCAAGAGTGTACCACTGAGCTAAATCCCCAGCCCCTCGTTCGTGGATTATTTTTAGTAGCACTGGTAATGATGCTTCTAAAATCACCTCTAGCCAAACCTTAACTGTTGTCTTATTTTGTCTCCAACACACCACTAAAGCATCCACTTTCTGTGGTTGTGGTACTGTTGGGTACAGTTTGGAAATGTTCCTCAGGTGAGTCTTAAAAGATTTTTCCCTCTACTCTTGCCCTCTTTTTTTAAATGTTTTATTTATTTATTGATGTGTTTGAGTGTATTGCCTGCATGTATGTGAGTGCGCCCATGCCGTGCAATGCCGTGGAAGTCAGAAGAGGGCTTCGGATTCCCCTGGAACTGGAGTTAAGGATGGTTCGTAGCTGCCATGTGAGTGCTGGGAATTGAACCTGGGTCCTCTGCAAGAGCAGTCAGTGCTCTTAACTGCTGAGCCATCTCTCCAGCCCCCTACTCTTGCCCTCTTAATTACCCCATTAAGAGAGCCTTCTTTAGAGGGAATGATGTCCCATGGGCTGTAAATAATCAGGTATGAACAGTGTCTCCTAAGTAAGAAATTAAAGAGAGGAACAAGTGGCTTAAAGAATAAATCAAAGAACAAGAAGCATTCTCAGATTTATCTACCCTCTGATTTTTACTAGGAGCTGGTCCTATAAGTGATCCTAATTCTCAGAACCATGTAGAGATGAAAATAACTATTAATTATAGACAGTTGGCCGAATGTATTAAATACTAAAATCTAACACTAGAATTGTATGTCCATGTTGTAAAGACACTGCATAGAACTGAGCAGTGTCTTCATTTCCTTTTACCATCAACAGAAATGGTAAGTAAATGCTGTTGGAATTGAGGAAAACCCACAGGAAGAGTGATGGGCACTTTGGGTCTTACACATGATTGTGTGCTCACAGGAGTTTTAATCATTTTTTTACATCTTATGGCTTTAAATAATTTAAAGATGACAACTTATGATCTGAGCTA
The DNA here is from genome assembly GCF_000622305.1 of Nannospalax galili. NCBI lineage: Eukaryota > Metazoa > Chordata > Mammalia > Rodentia > Spalacidae > Nannospalax > Nannospalax galili. Next base: position 520,375 of record NW_008343385.1, on the reverse strand, counting down.
TTTCACATTAAGTACTGTTCAACCAAATTGTATCTTGGGTGAATTTCTTGGTCAAAGAAAAAATTCCATCAATGAATTGTGCTGCCATTGTTTTGGAATCCTGAATATCCATGTTTTAATTCTTTAAATTTTCATGAAAAGGATGTTACTGAATGAGAAGAATGTTTTCTTGGAGGCCATAACAAATTTTTTTCTTCCCATAGACAGTATTTCACATTTTACTCTAGAAATCAGGAAAACTATTCACATTCTTTAGGAATTTTTATAGTGACAGTTGATTTCAAGATCTGTTCAAGAATAATTTTTTTAATTTAGCAAATAGTATTGTTTAATTTGCATAGTGATAATGTTTCTGTATAGGTTCTCATTAAGACCAATCATATTTTGTTTAGATTAGAGTGAATGAGTGTTTAATAATTTGACAAATTTTTAGTTTGAATCCAAGTTTTTTAACTTGGCATGGTGCCCACTGTTGTGTCTTCTATATTTTTCGCCTAGATCTCTTCCTTTTTCTCTGACAGTTCTTTTTAGAACCTGTTGCTTCCAGGTCGAGTTTTTCTCCATCTGTGCTTCTCTCCCTCACTGTATTGTGATCTCTTCTGGGGAGTAGGTTTCATTCCCTTTGTGCTCTGAGAACTCGACACAACACCTGGGACTTCACTGTAGTGACTGGAGTTAAAATGATTTGTATGCTCTTTTGATAAGTGCTTCTTAATATTCTGGTTATATTTATCAGAAGAGAAAAGGGGAATACTAAGACTAGGAAGACAGGTCAGTTGGTAAGTGCACAAGCATGAAGACCAGAGTGCAGATCCCCAGCACCCACATAAAAGCTCAGTGTGGGGATGCATACCTGTAATCCAGTGCTGTACAAGCAGGGACAGAAGTGTGTCATTTATGCATGGTCACCTAATACACACACACACACACACACACACACACACACACACACACACACGGAATGCTGGGCCCATCACTAGCTTCAATTATTTGAAAGGCTAAACATGAAAGATTTTAAAAAGAAACTAGAGTAATCCAATATTTTCCTGAGAACAAAATTGGTTCTTATGTATAAAAATCTACAGAGAAACTAATTTGGGTTCCTCGCCGAGAATATTGTCTTAGTCTGTTTGCATTGCTATGGCAGAATATCATTGACTGGGTGATTGTAATAAACAGAAAGTTACTTAGCTTTGGAGGCTGGGAAGTCCAGGATCGGTGAAACCACATATAGTAAGGACCTTCTTAATAATGTGGCAGGAGCCATGGTAAGATAGAGCAAGGTTATCAAATTCTCATCCTTGAGCCCTTTTATAATGGGCATAAATTCATTTATGAGAATGGAATCCTTATGACCCAAACACTTTCCCCCAGATGCCACCTCCCTACACTGTTGCATTTGGGGAGTATGTTTTCTACACCCATGGCTTGGGGGACACAGTCAGATCTTAGCAAATATCCCTGTAATTAATTAAACTGTATGGTTGGTATGAGGATGACCGGCACATTTTTTTTTAAAGACAGGGTCTCCCTGTAGCCCCAACTGGCCTGGAGCTCACTATGTAGACCAGGATGGCCTGGAACTCACAGAGATCCACCTGCCTCTACCTTTTGAGTACCGGTATTAAAGGTGTGTGCCACCATGCCCAGCTCCTGCACTCTTTTTAAAGTGCAACTTGTCCCTGAAGGCATCCAAACAGAATTGGTTGGCCAACTGTCAGAATGTTCTGGAAAAGATTCTTGGATTTGATGGTATATTAATCATCAGTTCTCCACATTCTTAAGTTTGTTGGTTTGTTTGCTTATTTTAGAACTTTTTTAAAAAGCAATTTAGATGCAATCCCAGCAATTTTTAATGTCCCATAAGTTCAGAAAAGCTAGTAATGCATATTTAATTTTTAGGATGATGGCCTCTGGATTTTCTTCATATTGGTTAAAAGTGTATTTATTGAGAACCTGCTGAGTCATAAGTGAAAACATGTTTTTAGAGGTTTTTCTTTTCTTAGCCATATGTGCATAAATTATTCCTTCATTACAGTAGAATTTGAAACTTACTCTTCTAAGCAGAATACTGCATGAATGTCTGGTGTCTTGAATTGTGTTACATCCAGTCTCTGCATTAGGTAGGTATGTGCCTCAGAGAGACCCCTCATACTTAAGCTTTAGTTTTCTCTTTAGCAAGCTGTTGAGGTAGGAAATGGGGAGCTTAGGCTCCCTTTTCATATAGAAATGTGGGTTCTAACTTAGCCCTATGGGAGATGCATGTGAATTCTTTCAGATATTAACAAAGGGGCATCTGTATTTTTAGTTAGGTGGTATGTCTTAGATTCATGCTTCCGCCTTGGCCACCAGAGTACCGAGATTACAGGTGTACACCACCAGCACACTTGGTGTATTAGTTACTTTACAAGTTGCTGGGACAAAACACCTGACCAAAGCAATTTAAGAAAGGAAGGGTTTATTTTGGCTCACAGTTCTAGGAGAAGTTCATCAGGGCAGCGAAGGTATAGCAGTAGGATCATAAGGCTGCTGATCACATTGCACAGGCAGCCAGCAAGCTCTTACTTTCTCCATTTTATTCAGTTCCGGACTCCTTCCCCTGGAGTAGTGCTGTTCAAAGTTAAGGTGGGTGTTAACATAAACTAGATAATACATCATAGGTATTAGGATTCCTAGGACATCTGCCCAGAGGCGAATGTCCTAGGAATCCTAGATCCTGTTGACAATAAGTGTTAACCATTGCATCCAGCTTCTCTTTGTGCTGTGTAATCTTTAAATATTTCTCAATCTCTTGTTTCAATCTCCAATACTGAAAACAAGGAAAACAGGCCAAATGTTTATAAATTGCTCTTGATTATTTATTTCAGGGTCTTTTAGTGGAGGCCTGGGTTATTCCCTGCAATACCATATTCCATAAATTAAAAACAACTTTTTATTTATGCCCCCAGCACTTAGTAAATAGTAGGTATTCAGTAGCTGAATTATAAATATTATAAGAAAAAAAAAGGAATAAGAGGAGCACAAGAGCAGTTAATACTGCTTTAGAGAGAAAGGAAAGTTGATGGATTGACTCGGAAGAGAAGGCTACAGAGTATATAAGTGAGTATATAGTTTCTTTAGAGAGACTCTACATTCAGAACTATACTGAAAATCCACTACTACCACCCTACCCCAGACAGTCAAGCACAAGCACTAATCACAAGGGACCAGTGTGATCTAAATTATTGGGAAGGCTTTATTCAAAACTCTAAATTTTAGAATGGAAAAAAAATGCAACTCACTAAATTTAGGACTCTTAAAAATTATCTTTTTAACTTTTTCTTGTATATGTAATGTACATATCTATGTGTGTACATGTGAGTATACCTATACATCTGAGGTTTATGTCTGGTATCTTCTTCAGTTGTTCTCTACCTTAATTTTTGAAAAGATTTATTTATTCTATTTTGTGTATGAGTGTTTTGCTTACATGTATGTTAAGTATACCATGTGTATAGTTGGTGCCTGTGGAAGCCAGCAGAAGACATCAGGTCCTCTGGAACTTGAGTTACAGGTGCTTATAAGCTAATATGAGTGCTGGGAACTTAATCTGGGTCCTCTGCAAGAATAGCGTGCAGGTGCCCACAGAGTAGAAGAGGATGTCAGATCCCCTGGAGCTGGAGTTATAGGTGGTCGTGAGCTCCCCAGCATGGGTCCTGAGGTCTGAACTCTGGTCTTCTGGAAGGGTTATATAAACTTTTAACTACTGAGACATCTCTTCAGCCCCAAACCTAATTTAGGACTCTTACTTCAAAGTTATAGAATTCTTTGCCTTTGGAAAATGGAGAGCCATATAGGAAATAGTATTTAATGTGATTTCTGATCTCTCAACAGTAATGACTTGAGCCTAAAATAGGCCACTGCCAGGTATAGCCCTCTGTTGCCCCTTCCTCAGGAACTGGAGTAGCATTTGCTGCAAGTTTCTGCTGTGACAGGGTCAGAAAGGAAGCACCTAAGAGTGCTGTTACAGGCAGAGAATTCTAGCATGGAGTCTCAACTTAGTAAATGGACTAGTAAGAGGAATTGTAGTAGAAAAGGCCAGTTGGTTCTCTCTCCCTCCTTAAAAACTGTTAAGGAAGGTAGTCTTACACTAAATTGAATCTTCTTTTTATAATTTTTTTTAATTTTTAATTTTTGGGTTTTTGTTTTTTTTTGTAACAGGGTCTCCCTGCAGCCTCAACTGGCTAGGAACTCACTCTGTAGACCAAGGTGGTCTTGAACTCACAGAGATCTGCCTGCCTCTGCCTACAGAGTGATAGGATGAAAGGTGTATGCCACCATACCTGGCTTAAATTGATTGGACTTCTGAAGTTGCCATTCTGTAGGCTAGACCAACACTAAGCAAACCCCCACTCATCTTAGTGAGGCAGAAGTCCTGCTATGTCTCAGAAGTACACAGTTAAAGCAGTTTGTGTTCTTATTCCATATTGCCCAACTCAGTGCATGGAGAAGGGAATGACTCCTAAAGACGTGTTAAATTATTATTTTGCTTTCATACAATTTGAATGATCATTATAGATAGCATATTCTTTCCCTAGTTCTTTAAAGCTCCAAGTCCTTAAAAGAGATTAAAGATATAATAACCACACTTTGTAAAAGCGGAACTCTAGCTGCTATAGTTTTACTAAAACCTCCAGAAATTGCTAGAATGACCCAGATTTTCCAGCCTGACACTGGGTCCACAAACTTTAGCAGCCTTGATTAACACTTTATTTGGGACTATAAGGCTTTAGAGAAACCCAACAGCTTTCTATGCACTTAGGCCACATAGAATCTGCATCTGATAAGCAAGAAGATACCAGCCCAATCAGACATGATGCCTCATACACACCCCCCAAAAAATTAAAGAAGTTCAGTTTAATATAAAACTATTTAACGGTTTTTAGGAAAAGAGCCCTGTGTGAACCAGCTGGCCTTTTATACTGTAATTCTTAACCTCTTACTAGTCAGTTTACTAAGTTGAGACTCTGTGCTAGAATGTTCTGCCTATAACAGTACTCTTAGATGTCTTCTTTCTGACCCTGTCCCAGCAGAAATTTGCAGCAAATGCTACTCCAGCCTCCTAAGAAGGGACAGCAATTCAGGCCAGCCAGGACTGCATAGAGAGATCTGTCAAT
>NW_008343385.1:503243-515201 GCF_000622305.1 Nannospalax galili | reverse complement strand
AAATAAATAAATAAATAAATAAATAAATAAATAAATAAATAAATAGTAAATGGAAGATAAACAAGTTACAAAGATCATTTTCAGTTGAGAACTATAAAAATACCAAATTCTTAGTATTTGACAAATCCATGATTTATTATTAAACGATGTAAATCTGTTTTCCTCCTGCACTTTTTATTGTGAAGGGAAAATGGAGAGGGCAGTGTGGTGAAGGACCGAGTCAGGATTCATGTCTGTATGTCTGTATTGTCCCTTGGGAAGCTAGGGTCAGGCATGTTGTTACAACACCATCTGCTGGTCAACAAACTGTAGCTTTTTCAGCCCAAACAGTATTATCCCCAACTTCTTGAAAATACTGCAAAAAAAAAAAAACAAGAACAGGGAATTTGAGAGAATCTTTTCTCACAAATATTTACCTTGACAAAATTTCCTAGTAGCATGCAATTTAAAGAGACTTCAAAAATAGTGTATTAGCAGTGATCTCTACTGAAGTTTAGTTCCAGAATTTAAGAAATAGTAGATATTTTGATCTCTCTCTCTCTCTCTCTCTCTCTCTCTCTCTCTCTCTCTCTCTCTCATGTGTGTGTATGTGTGTATGTGTGTGTGTGTGTGTGTGTGTGTGTGTGTGTGTGTGTGTGTGTGTGTGTGTTACTGAGGACTGAGCCCACACATGCTAGGCAAGCTCTTCACACCAAGCTATATATAGCCCAGCCCTCTTTTTTTTCTTTTTGAGACAAGGTCTCACTAAGCTATCCAAGCAAGCTTTGAACTTCCAGTCCTCCTCCCTCAGCCCCCCTGAGTAGCTGGGATTACAGACCTGAGCCACCAGGCCCAGCTCTCTCATCACTCTTAATTTAAATTTAGAGTCTTAACAAATGGTAAAATAAAGACTTTTTTAGGGTAGTGAAGGAACATCTTTTACCATCTATTTTTATTTCCGTTTTTGCACAAATTAGGGAAATGGAATTATTGTAGAGGTTTTTTGAAAAATTCTGTTTTTAAAAAAGAGATTGTGTACTATTTGAGTGGAGATCAAATTTCAGTGGCTTTTAGACAGTTAGTGGAAACACCAGGTTAATGGGACATCTTGAATAAACTAGTTATTATCCATGACTAAAGACAAGTTTGAAATAAAATTGAATCTCTTAAATGGAAAGGCAGACAATATTTCCTCCCATAGCACATCTGTTTGTTTAGGCTGACTGACTAATCCTTTTAAGAAGTTGCTGAACTTCCCCCAAGTGCTGAAAACCAAATTCTATTTTTAAAATGGCTCAGAGTCATCCTGTCTTCATGCATGTACTCTAAGTGTTTAACAAAATAGATAATTATCTTTGTAGACTAATGATTTCTTAGGCCTAAACTCAGTCAAGTCTTTCTTAAAGTTGTATGCTTAACTAATGGCAAATTGTGAAACATTTTCAGAGTATTGGGGAAAAATAGTTCCCAAAAGTTTAGGGAGCTGGGGACAAAGGAGTTGGTTTTGTTATTTTTTTAGATTTTAGTGTTATATCTCTGATAACATGAGAATAGCAAACTGTCTCTTCAGAACTGTGCCTTGGCTGTAAAAGTAGCTAAATCATGGCAATAGATGCTGTGAAGTCCTGTCTTTAAGCTACATGAATTTTGGACTGATTACTCCATCCCCAAATGGATTCCATTAACAAAGTGTCTCAAACTGAAATGAAACTTACGTGGTCTTAAAGCTTCTGAATGCTGACCTTCATTCTAGAGACATTCTTGCTTTCCTTTGAGCCCATCTGTTAAGCTCGGCAGTCAAAAGCAGTTTGTTGCTTAAATACTGATAAAGACTACAAAAGGCTGATTCTAAAGAGTGGGCTTTTGGTCAACTTTGCTTTGGTTGATTACTTCTTTACCTGTCCAGAACAGCCCAGCATTTAACAGAGTAAGCTCCTCCATTGAAACTGGCTGTTTCCACCAGCCCTAACCTAGGCAAATTATTAGGTAGGCCTCCCATTTCTTGTATAAAATCATGTCTGCCTTGCAGGCTGGTGTGAAAATTAGATGGGGAAATGACTTCCATATCACTTAGAATATAGCCAAGCATGTAATAGGTAGGCATGCCAAGCCCCAAGAGGCTAGCTGTTCTCACCTCGCTTTCTAGAGCCCCTTCCTTCCCTTCCCTCTGCTCCTGTTTCTACTCAACCTGTCTCATCTCATGTGTTTCTCCTCATGATTGTCAGGCAATATTAATGTTTAACTACTTGTTATTGCCTAATCAGATTTTCTCATTTTAGTCTTTTCTTAATACAACTGTTGCATTTCCCCATGGTTTTTTAAAGAATGCTTTCAGTTTTTGTGTCTTGATTAGGTTGACAGATTTTTAAATTTCCTTTCCAAGGTAGTTTCATTGAAAATGAAGGAGGAAAGAATACCTATTTAGTTAATGTGCCAAGACTAAATGATTTGTAATGGCTGATAACTGTCATCAAGGTGTATCTTGTAGCACAAATCCTGGCTTTGGTGGTATAGAGACTAGAATACTTAACTATAGACATGACTCTTATGGATGACCCTGTTATAGCTAGTAATTTAGAGCAAGCATGCTCTGTCTTGTATTAGGAGTCTATACCATGAATAGATGGTGACAAAAACCATTTACAAATTCTTGCTTATGATTTGTCTCTAAGATAAGTTTTAAATGTTTTTATGCCATTAATACAGGACCTGAGAAGAAGTTGTGGCAAGTAGCCATTTAGCCTTTGGTTAAAAACAGTGGATATATTAGTTCTCCATTAATATTATTTCTTTAAAACTTTCCCAGTTCATTTTTGTGGACCTGATCTTATTATGTAGATATAATTAAGATGTATTTCCTAACATTGTGTATATTTTGTAATCTTTTGTTCTCAGTATTATTTATACTATGCTAAGGTGCTAGTCTTTACATGAACATTTATTTGTGGTTGGGAACAAAATAATTTCAATGGTAAATAGGATAGTTTCTTTCTTTGTTTTATTCACTTCGTCAGTGAGGTTTTCCCATGTGGTAAGCTCTGTGGTTTTGTAGGTATTAGAACATACACCAGCATTCTCTAAGAAAGAAGCAGTGTTTTACATGTTTTATTTTATCCATGTATACTGAGACCTTTTTTTTGTTTTGACAGAGAAACATATGTTTAATGAGTTCATATTTCTTAAAATACACATGATTCTTCAGACTGGAATCTATTGAAACAGACTCCCATTTGAAAGCCAAAGAGTGAAGTCTACACAACACAGATAAAACTGAACAAATGATTAGCCAGAGGCTAACAGAAATACTAGAATGATAGATTGTATATTAGAAGAAATACCTTATATTCGTTGTAGGAAGTCTTCATTTCTTGTTTTGAAGGTACTTTTGTCTTCCTATTCTCTCTCTCTCTTTCTCTCTCAAAATGTAGTTAATTAGTCCTAAGCCAGTTTCAGAAAATTCTCATCTACATTTCTTTAATGTATTGTGCATGCATAGTTCTTTGGAAAACAGAATAGTATAAAGACTCCAAATCTTTGGTTGGAGAGGGTTAATAGAATCCTTTTCCTGTTCTGTGCCCAGTTGATGGTATTTTTCCTTCTAAGAAAATGGAACAAGGTAGAAGACATTTTCACATTCAGCCAGCTATAGTAGTACACATCAGACATGTTTGCAGACTTGTCTCAATAGCTTTTGGTGAGAAGTCACATTTCTTCTAAGGAAAAAGAAGTAGTTGTAAATCACAAAATAAGTGTATCCATATCTTCATTGCAGAGAAACAATTATTTACTTCCCTGTTTTTAATTTAACCTTGCCATAAATACCTGCTGTTTACTTAATAAACAAAAGACTTACTGTGTGCATGTGGTCATCTCTCTTTCTGCAAATGGGTCCCATTTTTCTCCAGAGCTAGATCATCACTCAGATGATCATAGCTTGAGAATCTCAGGTACTTTATAGTGGGTTGACCAAGAAATACCCACTATTCTTAAAGTACTGAAACTTTCATTAAATTTCCTCCAAATTTTTATTGTTCAGACTTGGCATTCATTGGTGTTCTTAGTTTTTATAAGTCCAAGGAGAAAGTAAAATGCTTCCTGAAATATAAAAGAAGTAATAAAAAGTAGCATGCATATAGAATACACTATATTTCATGGGACATTTTCATTGGCTCTTTTAAAATATATATGCATGTATATACACACAGACGCACATGCAGACTTCATCTCTGGGAGAAAGATTCTTGCTCTGTTAAACTGAAATTTGACTCCAAATCAGCTGTATATCCATGTATCTTAAATATTTAAGATTTCCGATCTATATTTGCATAAATGCATTCTATATTCCATGACCATATTTATGTTGGAATGTTTACAGAATCTGTGTGCGTATGTATACATGCGTACATGTGTACAGGTGTCCATAGAGTCCAGAAGAAGGTGCCAGATTTCTTTGAGCCACCAGTGGGAACCAAACTCTGGCCTTCTGCAAAAGCAGCAAGTATTTTTTTTTTTTTTTTTTTTTTTTTTTTTTTTTGGTCTTTTTGAGACAGAGTCTTCCTGTAGCCCCAGCTGGCCTGGAACTTGCTATATAGACCAGACTGGCCTTGAACTCACAGAGATCCACCTGCCTCTGCCTCCAGAATGCTGGGATTAAAGGAGTGTGCCACCATGCCCAGCCTCCTTTTAAAAAATATTTTTTTTAATTTTATGTGTATGAGTGTATTGCATGCATGTGACTGCACCCATGTCATGCAGTGCCATGGAGGTCAGAAGAGGGTGTCAGATCCCCTCGAACTGGAATTAAGGATAGTTCTTAGCTGCCATGTGGGTACTGGGAATCAAACCCAGGTGCTTTGCAAGAGCAGTCAGTGCTCTTAACTGCTGAGCCATCTCTCTATAAGAGCAGTAAATATTCTTAACCACTGAGCCATCTTTCCAGAATTTCTCTTTGGATGGCTAGGAGGAATAGTGTCATAGTTAAAGTGATATAAAAGCTAGTTATTTCTCATATGCTATCAGATACAATATAAGAAACAGTTCTAGCTTTGGTTTCTGACATACACAGATGGGCTCTGTTAATAAAAAGGAACAAAGTTTGGAAGTTCTATATCCTTAACAGGCTTAATGATCTCTAATGAGTCTTTTAAATCTGTTTAGGGAACAACTTTAAGTATAATTTATTATTTTTTTCTCTTCTTACCATGTAGCAAAGAAAGGAAGAGAAAGAGGGTCTCGGATTTTGGAGAAGGATATTTCTTCCTAGTGAAAAAAGAACAAGTGGTCAGTTATTAATTATATTGAACTTATGTTTCTGTGCTTAGTGTGGCTAAATTAATCTGTAATGCATTGGATGGAAGAGATATGTGTAAGAGAGTTTTTGCAAAGCTTGAAACAAAATTTCATTATAAATAGCCTATTCCAAAGCCTTTTTTCTTATCTTTGGGTTTGAAATGTAGACAAAGGTTTTATAATGAACTTACCAACCCTTCTACTCAACAGAGGTACTTAACTTCATTCCTGGCATGTACGTATTTGGCACAGTTCATTATGAGTTATCATCCATATGTTGTCTTGATCCTGTGGACATCTGTGTTCCTCGATAGATTACTCTAAATGGTTAAACTTGATAGACTTCTAATAGGAATTCTTTCTGTTCTTTTGCAGCTATGTCATCCTATCTTCTAATTATTAAAACAGAGCTCCCTGCTGCTATTTCAGAGCTTTTGCCTGGAGACTACAGTGGGTAAGAGAAAAATGTTTCACGTTCTGTTACTAATTCAATAAATATTTATGAAGCCCTGGTTGCAAGTGAAACAAATGTAGTTCTGTCCTCAGGTCACTTAGAGGTTTTGTGAGGTGGAGCAGCAGTAGAGAAAACACTGCAGATGTTCACTACTTGCCTACTGTGCTCTCAACCTCCAGAGCCTCAGGCAGGGTCCTTGTGGCCTTTGAAGGCTGAGACAAGTCAAGTCTGAAATAGCTCCTAGGGAAAAGTGAAGAAGCATCTAAGGATGTGAAGGATGGAGGAAGACAATGGGAGAAGGCTGCCGGTATTGGCAGGAAAGACCTTAAAGGGAGACAGTAAATAATCCTTCTTGTCACTTCTCTGTCAAGCCCAGAGACAAAGAATGTGGCAGTTACAGCCATGTGTGCAATTCATATTACACCACATGATAAATTATGTGTGTACTGTTGCACTTGTACTTTTCTTAATATTATGTATGATTCAAAGCCCTTTCTCCTTCTTTATTTAACAAGTGCAGGCTTCTAAAGAATATATTGACTCTTCTCTTTATTGGGGACAGAACCCTATAAAGAACCCACTCAATTATGCTTTTCTTTTCACTATGTAGAGGAAGAGTCCTTTTTAGGAAAATAAACATGGAAAGATGAATAAATCCCATTTGTTAACTGTCAAGTGATTTCATACAGTTTTCAAACCACAAAAAATTAAAAAACAACTGAATTCTAGATTGGAATAATTGGTTGGTTTTCTCTAATAATTAAACTTGCCTGGAATGAGAAGAAAGTTTTTAAAATTTAGCTTTTAGCTTAGACAAGCTTTTGGCTTCTGTTAAAGAATTAGGTGCAGACGCTTATTTGTAAGGAGAATGTGGCTATTTTAGATCTGATTAGGAAACATCCCAAAAATGTGTTAGGAGCTGGAGAGATGGCACAGCAGTTAAGTGCACTGGCTGTTCTTCCAGAGAACCAGGGTTCAGTTCCCAGCACCCACATAGTGGCTAACAACCGTCAATAACTCCAGTTTCAGGAGATCCAACACCCTCTTTTGGCCTTCATGGGCATTGCATGCATGTGATACATAAAAGCAAAACAGTCATACACATAAAATAAAATTTAACCATCAAAAAAACTTTTTTAATGTTTTAAAATGAAAGTAGCACAAGCCTTGATCTTCTGTCCTCAGATGTCCTTTATGTAGGACATGAGGGCTCACGAGGTTCCCACAGACCCAACTACCTTGATTTATTACTGACCTTGATTTATTGCTGGCTTATCTGGTTCATTTTGATTTTCTGTTCTCAGTTTGATAGCTGATTGCTGTAAGAAGTAGCTATGAAATGCACTTTTTGTATTTGTTGTAAAATCACTGATAACCACCTCTGTTATTACAATTCTGTGTGAGAAATTTATATACAGGACTAAGAACTCAGAAAAGCTCAACTAAGTAAAGAAACATGTGTCCTATCCATTTAAACTTGTAGTCTTGGGAATTTATCTCTTGACCATCTAACTTGACTTGAACCTTAAGTTTCTTTACCCGATATAATAGGGGTACAAATAACTTTACCTTTGTTGCTTTCTTAGCAAACTTATTAGGATGATCAAATAAGGTGTTTACAGAGACATGCTTAAAAGCAATGTGGAGAACTAAGCAATTCTAATGGCAGCAATCATATAAACGGTAACATTTTCTTTTTTTATTCATGTTGCCAGGATGCTCAGTGTCAAATATGAGTGTATCACATAAACTGTTCCTTCTGATACTGTCACATGTCACCTGTAATTTTGTTTTGTTTGTGTATTTATTGTTTTGTTTGGGGTCCTGAATTTGGTGGCTTGTATTTACATGTTTTAAATAACATGTACAATTTTAGAAATAAAGTACTATGTGGCAGAATTGGTTTTGAAACTTAGGTCTTTTGTCTCCAAAACTGGTGTTCTTACCATCACTTTATTTTAAGTTAAATGTCATTTATATTTTTGTCCCACTATGATTTATTTTAAAAATTAAAATTAACTCTCATTTCACTTATTTGTGAAAAAGTTGATGTATCACAAGTGGGTTTTTTAAAGTGTGTGCTTCATAAGTGGTCTCACCAGTTGGCATCATCCTTGATGTTTTACGTTTGAGCATGTTTTTAACAACTTCATAGTGTTTTGTATGGGATATATTCATTTACTTTTGAATTTCAATGTTTGGAAAAACTTTAATAAGTAACTATATTAATTGGCTACAAGATTTCCTCTTTAAAGCTTAGTCTTGTAAAATCATTCAGAAACAATTGTTATGGCATTTAACATTACGTTTTGGGCAGTTTATTTCTAAATGGAGTTACATAGCGGCATTTCTAAAGTGAGATTAGATGATATTGATATTTTATTTTAGGGATTAATTTACCATAAGTTCTTCAGTAAGCTCTTTGAGGTGGGCTTATTTTCTGGGTTATCTGTGGGTTTGAAGTAGCTTTATGAAATAAAAACTTTATGAAGATGCGATCATAAAGCACTTTGTGTTCATCAAATTCTCGTCTCAAAAAATCACATTGGAAATCCAGAGCTGTAGTACTTGTACTAAACTCATATGATACATCTCTGATTTTCCTAAAATAACTTGTATTTTTTTAAGTCTATGGTTGTTAAAAGTTGGAAGCTCTCTGTTAACATTTAGTGATCTTGTCAGGGGAATATGATTGACACAATTAAGTTGTCTTCCATTTGAGTTACATAATTGACATGGGATGTGAGTAAGATCCTAATTGAGAACATATGATACTCTTGTTCCATTCTGTTCAAGAATGAAATTAAAGTAACTTATAAATAAATCTGGTTTTCATTAAAAAATGGAAAAAGCATCTGCATGCCAAAGCATTTGTAATACAGCTAAGGATTTATATTCTGTGCTTCATAGTTGGAACATTTTTATCATATAGGATTAAATCCATAGATCAAACAAGTTTTCTAGGAAGTATAAACTTTTTACTGTAATTCTCTTGGATTAAAGATAATGTGTATCTAGAGCACAGTAGGAAAACAGGAGTTCAGTTAGATCATTCTTTTTCTCCCTCTTAGGAAAAAAATTGAAGTATAGTACGTTTTCCTAAAATCTTTGTTTAGAAAATAAATTTATTTAATATGTATTTTTTGAGATTGCTTTTCGCTGGTTTGTATTCTTGGGCCGAGGTTTTACTTTGCAATCTTAATCACATCTGTTCTTTGGAAAATCTCCATTGCCAAACACAATTCAGTTAGTTGTGTGGGGCATGCATGTGAAATGTGAACTCACTCCACTATACATTACTCTGGCCTTTGCCAATAGTGAATAAATGATAAGGAAAATCACTGTATTTGCAATTGTTTTTTATTAATGGTGGTCGGTACAGGTAAGAAATGATTCATAATAACCACGCACTAGGCCCAGAGAAACTCTGTTTAACAATAAAATCCTTTGACCTTGAAATGGAGGAGAGAATATCTGAAATAAATGCAGAGTGGCCCCTGAGGATGCCACTGTCACAAGCCCATTGTGGGTTTTATAGGCATGAAACTGCTGAATGAGGTGGTCTGTGACTCCCCTACAACCCCAGCATTCCACAGCTGAGTCTGGGTTGCTGTTAGGAGGGAAAGTACTTTCACACCCAGTTCAGGGCTGTAGTCAGTCTCCTCATTCTTATGGACACACATACATTGCACTCTGAGGTGATATATAGTAGCTCTTATTCAAGATTTCAGTATTCCTTTAATCCTACACAAGGGAACAGTTGTGCTGTGGATGAATGTACACACCCTTTTGTACAACTCTGTCTCCATGTCATTTTGTTTTGTGTTTCTTCTTTTTTAAAAAAAAATTTATTATTTTTATTTTGTGTGTATGAGTGTATTGCCTGCATGTATGTGAGTGCAGCCCTGTCGTGCAGTGCTGTGGAGGTCAGAAGAGGGCTTCGGATTCCCCTGGAACTGGAGTTAAGGATGGTTTGTAGCTGCCATGTGGATGCTGGGAATCGAACCCAGGTCCTCTGCAAGAGCAGTCAGTGCTCTTAACCACTGAGCCCTCTCTCCAGCCCCCTGTGTTTCCTCTTAAAGAGTCAAGTTGGTTTGTGATCATTTTTAATTTACCATTGATTATAGCTGGGCTTGGTATCCCGCACCTTTGATCTCAGCACTCGGGAAGCAGAGGCAGGCTCTGTGAGTTCAAGGCCAGTTTGGTCTACATAGCAAGTTCCAGGCTAACTAGGGGCTACAGGGAGACCCTTTCTCAAAAAGACCAGCTACAGGGAAAAAAAAAAAAAAAAAAAAAAAAAAAAAAAAAAAAGAATATTGATTGTGGGTTGTGCCCTCTTCACAGATTTTACATCATCATTGTTCCCCAGCAGGAATAGCACTAACAGAGTCTACTCCTTGCTCCCTGGGGCTTATTTTCTCCTGGCACTGTAACTGTCTGGGTCTGATAGTGGGTCCCAGAAGGAAAGACATTTCAGACATAGAGCCCTGGGCTTGCTGCCAGCTTCACAATTTAGTTGCCAGGTGTTTCTTAGTGAGGGCTATTTTGAAGTTGCAATTTGGTTCTCATTCAAGGGTAACTAGAAGATGAACATGTTGAGGATCATTGTGTGTTTCTAGTGTGTTGTCTCAGTTATTCCTGCATACCAGGCTCTGAAGGGCCTGTGCAAAAGTAGAAAGCACAGCATTGGATGTGCAAAAATAGAGAGCACAGTGACGGGTGTGCAAAAGTAGAAAGCACAGCGACAGGCCCTGGAGAACCAGAAATACTTGCGCATAGGTTCTAGTTTCTGGCAAGTGCATTTCTGAAAAACATGAGTTAGAGGAGGGCAGGGGAAGTGTGTCCCCTTGCTGTTCCTTCTGCTCCTTGTCTTGTTCTCTTAAAGCGGAAGTTTTTCAGCACACAGCAATGATTCAAAGTATATTGGAAAGGATGTCCTCATAAACCAGGGTATAAAGATAAGCACTGAGCAGTAAAGTCCATTCTAGAAGCAAGGTGCTTGAATCTAGGCAAAGGAAAACTCTTAGATTGACAGGGCAGTGAGAGACTGACTTCCTGTTGAGTGAAAGAGGGTGAATTATCTGAGTGAGAAATAGATCATCTACCAAACGACTACAAAAGGAATCCTGTTGATCTTTGATGCTCCCTGCTCTCATTCTGTCCTGGATTTTGTTTTCTTACTGTGGTACAAGTATATATTGTATTTATATGTTTGGCCAATTTTCCTAGTTAATTGCCACTACATTTTTATTGTACTAGCTACATATTGCTGTTATTTCTCCAGAGAGTACTAATTGACAAGATCATGAGCAAATTATGTCACATCCTCTACTATTATTTTTTAATTATTTTACTGGTTTAATTTCAATAATCTGAGTATGTACTAGCAACTCTAATTAGATTTTTTTCTTCCTATATATTTATTAGTTGTATTTCTCTCATGTCCTTTACATGCATATATTAAAGTCTTGGGGAATTAACTTTAACTTTTAAAAGTTTCTACAGATATATTGAGAAACTAAAATCATATATATGTATGATTGCTGCCACATAGTAATAGCCATTTTTTATATTCTAAGTACTTCCCTCTGACTTTTTGAACATATATATTCAGGGTGTTCTCCCCCCTCCTTCTGTACTAAAGTTTGTTTGATTTTCTTTCTTTGTGTTTGTGTATATGTGCATGAGTTCATGTGTACACTTGTGTATGGATCAGAGGACATCTTGGGTGGTGGTGTTCCTTAGTACTGTTCACTTCTTTTCTCTCATTGTCTTAAAACTTGTTACAAGACTAGGCCCTAGGGATCTGCCTCCTCCACCCCCTCTAGCGCCCAGATTTTTGTTGTTAACCTGGGTTCTGAGATTAAACTCAATTCTGTATGCTTGCAAGGCAGGCTGATGAGCTCTCTCGTCTTTTTTTTAAATATTTATTTTTTTTGTGTGTGTGTATGAGTGTATTGCCTACATGTATGTGAGTGCACCTGTGTCGTGCAATGCCACAGAGGTCAGAAGAGGGCTTCAGATTCCCCTGGAACTGGAGTTAAGGATGGTTCGTAGCCACCATGTGGGTGCTGGGAATCGAACCTGGGTCCTCTGCAAGAGCAGTCAGTGCTCTTAACCACTGAGCCAATGAACAAATATGTAGTCACACACTAAGCTTTTTCATTCAGTGCTCTAATGTCTTCAGAAGGAAATTTCAGTATTTTTTAAGCTGGTAATTTATCCCTTTCCTGAAA
>NW_008343385.1:464629-501813 GCF_000622305.1 Nannospalax galili | reverse complement strand
AAAAATATAGAAAACTATAAGGAGGAAAAATTATTCATTGTTTTGTCACCTAGAGACAAAACAGTACATTCAGCTCCTCTCCACTCTTAATAGTAGCTATAGTTTTTCTCAAAGTAGTGTCAGACTGCACACACATAATGCCTACTGAATATTCATCATATTTATTTTTTCAGTTGTGGTATTAGATATTTGCTTCCAGTTTTCACTATTTTAATTTTTTACTATTTTAAGTGTTTTCAGTAAATACTTTGAATAAAAATCTTTGATCTTATTGCTGGTATTTTCATGTTTTAATAGTATTTTATAAGTGTTATAGGGCATGATTATCGGAAGACTCAGCATCTATCACCAAACTGCATTCCATGAGGTAATTTATGCAGTTTACACTTTCACCAGTGTTTGGCACACCTCAGCACTCCTCACCAGCATTGATTACTATCTTGTTTTAAACGTGTTATATTGGTAGCTGAAAAAAAAATAGCATCTCATTGGGGGGTTTTGTTATTTGGGTTCAGTGGGTTTTTTTGTTTGTTTGTTTTTTCTTTTTTTGAGACAAGGTCTCACCATGTAGTTCAGACTGTCCTCAAACTCTTGATCTTCTTGCCTCACCCCCCAGCTCCTGGGATTATAGGCTTATGCCAACATTATTGCAATACATTTCCTAAATGTAAATTTATGACTAAGAATAAAAGGGTCTCCTAAGAACACTTAACAAAAGGAAGTAGGTCTTTTTGTTAGGGTGATTGCATTCTATATGTCTATGTGTCTGTGTGTGTGTGTATGTGTTAGAACAAACATTAAATGAGTCTTGCGCCTAAAACAGATCTGTTTTTCTAATAGGTCTTGGTATCTTGATGGACAGACACTACTAATCATCATTTGTGTTGGCATTGTGCTCCCTCTTGCACTTCTTCCCAAAATAGGTAAGTCTTTGGAAAAGAACATATGATTTTTTTTTAAAGGAAAGTGAGAGAGAGAAGGGGGGGTTGGAGATTAAGAATCTTTTAAGCTTCCTAGTACCATATTTTTAGGAGAAGGGTGGTGGTGGTGAATAATTTTAAACTTGGCCTTGCTTTGGGTTGTCCAGGCCTCAGCCCTGCCTTGTTAACCTATTACTTGGTTTGCAGTTGTATTTTGTCTGCTCCACTAAAATAAAGTCTTTACAGCGGAACATTAAAGAGCAGCCTTTCCTTACAGTGTACCATTAGTGGTAAGCCAGTTTCAATTCTGCTGTACAGAGCTACATAAATGATCTGTGACAGATAGTTGGAATGTTGTTATTCTGAGCCCTAAGCCCCAGATACCAAGCACTGTAATAGAAAACATGCCCAGGATGTATAGCTTTAGTCATAAGTTAGGATCACTTTCCTTATAAATTGCTTTTTATTTTACCTTTATTTTACAGGCTTTCTTGGCTACACAAGTAGTTTATCATTTTTCTTTATGGTGTTCTTTGCTCTTGTGGTAAGTTTCAATTATAATGCTTTGCTTATTTTGTCACTAAAATGGGACTCGTGTTAAAGACTTAATTCTGTTTTGTGCTGTGCAAGGGTATCCCATTTTGTATCATTTAAAAGCAGTTTTTTATGAAAAAAATTAACTTGTTCACAGAAATATTTGTTACATCCATTTTGAAGAAGTTTAGAACAGCATTTCAAATTTAGTCTCCCTTGTGGTTAACTAGAGAGGAAAGCACACCACTTTTGGTGACGCTCCAGATGGAGTAGACTGCATGTGTAGGTACATGACCCGTGCTCTGTGGAGAATCACTAGAGCTCTGAACTATCTGTACTATCAGTTTAACACCAGACATCTTAATTTTGAAACTTTATTCCATTAATGAAATGAGAGTTTCTGACACTTGATGATTGAAATCCTCTAAGGACAACTGGGGCATATGAATTTAATCCTATAAACTCTGGTTATTCAGCA
Organism: Nannospalax galili; assembly: GCF_000622305.1. Lineage (NCBI taxonomy): Eukaryota > Metazoa > Chordata > Mammalia > Rodentia > Spalacidae > Nannospalax > Nannospalax galili. The sequence continues at coordinate 499,881 of NW_008343385.1, read as the reverse complement.
TAGAAATGTTCTTGTAAAGATAGTATTGGGAATACTTTTCTTCATTTGTGGAATATATTCTTTTAAACTGTCTTATTTTTTATACTAGAAAAATATCAGGTAATTAATTTCTCTTATATTTATAAAATATGCTAATATAAGGATAAAAGGAGTTTGAATTTATGCCCTTTTAATTCTTCTAAGGCAGATGATACATTATATACAGATTATTTTAAAAACTTTTTTTCATTGCATAGTCATTTATTGCATAGCAAGTATCTAAATATTAAACCTTAACTAGAACTAAACATTTTAGATTTGCCCAAAAATATACATGTCCCAAATATCTGTCTTTTAAACATTTAGGCTCCTCTTTAATACTTGATAAATGAATCAAGGAAAAATTCCACACATAAGAACAAGACAGCACATCAGTAGTTAAGCCAGGTTATAAAGCCGGACGTCAACGCTGTCAAAACAGCCTCTGAGCTGGGGTGATAGTTCAGTCAATAAAATAATTGCCTTGCAAATATGAGGGCTTGAGTTAGACTCCCAGAACCCATGCAGAAAGTTGGGCACCATGGCACACGCTTGAATGCCAGTGCTACGGAGGTAGAGACAAGTAGCTCTCTGGGGCTCTCTGACCAATCTGGCCTTCGCTTACTCAGTGCTCTCAGTGACCAGCCTGGCCTACTCCTACTCAGTGTTCTCTAGGCCAGTAGGTGAGATCTGTCTCAGAAAACAGGGTGAATGGCTCCTTGGGAATCTGGCCTTCATAGGTATATACACACATGAGCACATACTGCTGCCACACAAACATGCAGCCACATACACACATCAATCAGTGTTGTATTACATTTATTTTCAGTTAAACCATCTTCTGAGACACAGGACAAAACAACTTTAAATTATTTAAAAATAAGTGCAAGTGACCCTGATTTCACTTTCAATAAGCATTTATATTTGAAGGAGTGTTCTGGAGACTATGAAAATAGTAACAATATTTGTATTCAATCATTTGTTGAATTTACATTAAAATTATCCCTTCACCCAACCCAGTTGTCTGACTCAGGTCTTCCAAATAATGAACTGAATATATAGTTTTCAGGCTTCATTTTTAAGAGAGAAATAGTAAATATTTTCATCATTAGTTGATTGTTGAGAAGAATCTACATGGTTAAAAGGTGTCCTGCATACATATAGAAATGCATGGATCTTAAAGAAAATGAGTATCAATAACATGCTGCGTTTCCCTTTCATAGATGTAAGTGGCCAGCCAAGCATTTCATAGGTAGGAGTGACTTAGTTCTCATAGTCAATAACTTAAAGCAGGTGGAATGTATTGCTATGATGTGTCTGTTACAGTTCTCATTTCTGTCATAGCTGATAAGTTTCAATCCAGTACAGATCTCTGCAGTAGAAACCTTATGAAAATAATGCCCCCATTCTGTATTTATTGTAATGCTTACAAATCTCAGAGGTCAGAAGAGGGCATTGGATTCTCCAGAAACTGGAGTTACGATTGTTGCCACTGTGTGGGTGCTGGGAATCGAGCCTGGGTCATCTGCAAGAGCAACCAGTGCTCTTAACCACTGAGCCATCTCACCCTCCAGCCCCCTAGATCCTTATTTTCCCTCCCTAAAATATCTATATTTTTTAAATAAATTTCATTTTAGCTATAGTGCAAAATGACAATAACCAAATGCCTTTACCCTTTTTTTTTTTGTTTTGTTTTAAACTTATCTTTTGGTCACCTTGATACCCAAATACATTGACATTCTTTCCAAAAGTTTTGTCTTAAGTACAGATTAGTATTTTAAGTAGTATTTCAATAAGTCAATATCAAAATTCAGAACTTTTTTCAGATTTTAGGCAGAGCCTTTCCTTCAACTGAGCACTTTGTTAGGCATGAGGAGAGGTAGACATTTCTCCTCGACACCACAGTCCAGACAGTCTAGTAGGAGAGCTCTGTCAGTCTAGGAGAGTGAACCCCAGCTTGTTAGAAAAACATGGAGATCAACATAATGAAGTACTGATTTGTCACTTCAGAATAAGAGTCACTGGCGCTGAGAGGAGAGAGGGATTACTGAGCGCTAAAGAGGGATTTGGAAGGGATTTGAGCTGGCCTGGAAAGAAGGGAAGGACTCGGAGCAGGGAGGAGGAGGGGGGGCCTTTTGTGCAGTGGATAAGTATTTTTAATACTTAACCTTGTTTTTTTTTTTTATCTTTTCCTCACCCAGAGTTATTTTCTTACCATGTTTTGTCTTTAGCCCAAGCAAGAACTCCCTGTGGCTCTTTCTTCTTTGCTGTTAGGTCTCTGTCCATTCCTCATCTGCATTTCTGCTTTGTAGGACAGCATCTCTGGCAACCCCATTCCACCATGCAGGTTTGAAGGTGGGGTGGACCTTCGCACAGAAATTAGCTATAGTAACTGAATTTATGTTAATATAAAATCAGGTTCTAATCAATGAAATATCAGTTATGTTGTATTTTGGAGCACTATTTGCAAAGGTTTTGATTTGAAGGATTGTAAATAGCAGATGACAAAGAGAGAGAGACAGTAGAGCTCATGTGTGGAGCTTATTAAGGCTAGTTTAAGAGGCAGAGACCTGGTACACAGCAAGTACTCAATAAAGGCACCAGTTAATAAGGATAAACTTGAGATACTGAATTTGGAGCAGCACCAGAGATAGACCAGAAATGGCCTTGCTTTTCTAGCTTCTCCCTCACACTCTGTCCCCTTCTTTGAAACTTTTCAGGAAAAAAAAAAAGGCTAAGCTAAGAGTCTTGCTTTTGATTTTTTTGCTTGGTAAGTTGATCATTCAACTTGATTTTGTATTGAAAACTTGCTCAGAAATTCCATGTTTATCCTTAGAACTCCCTTTTTTTTTTCTTATTGAGATTTTAAATTGTAACTGACTTTTAAGTCCTAAAAGTCTGTGTTTTCTTTAGATTTATTACTGTATAAAATTTTGATTGAATTTGTTAAAATTCCAAACTAGATAAATTCCAAATAGGAATAGAAATAGCATTTACTTACTGGTCTCCTACAAAGGACAAATGCTCTCTTTATTCTCTCTTGCCCCTTTGTATGCTGGGATTTAGCCTGGAGCAAACATTTACAGAGTAATTATGAGCCTGCAACAAGGGTAACAATGCCAGTGTTGACACAGCCACAACTGTGGGTCTAGGAAAAGGATGGCCACAATTAAGAGTAAAACCGTCAGACATTTTCATTGATAGTTTCTGGGAAACGGTTTCCCTCTAGATTTCTTTTAATTAAAAAAAATTTACTAGCTGGAATTCCCTAGCTCTTCTCTCTCCACAGTCACCAAAAATAATACAAGTCTGGAAAAGTAAAGAGGTGCAAGTACTTAATCAGAAATCCCTGAGGTTGCTCTTTGTATAAAAGTCTACTCATTTCTGCCTGCATTCCCAAAACTGCTGTGGCTATTCTCTGTCTGCTACTGATACAAGAATCATATTCTTATACAATTATCACTCAAAACGTGTTCCCTTTTTGAGTTGTACCTTTTTTAAAAAAAATGCCAAGATACTGTTGGAATTTTGAAAACTGATGCAAAATCTCAGGAGAGATCTCCACTGAACAGACAGATGTAGAGCACCCTCTGCCATGCCCTTCCACATAGGCAGCCATGTTAGAGGCTGACCACATTCTGTCTGGGGGAAAATCATATCAGCAGGGAATCTTCTCTTAGTCACTTGTTTGGCATTATTTAAAGTCATGTTTCCTAGCTGAAGAACTTGCTGGAACTTTATTAGAAATAACCTGAGTGCTCCTTGTATTCACTCTTACAGGTAATAGTTAAAAAATGGTCCCTTCCTTGTCCTCTGACCTTAAATTACATAGAGAAATTCTTCCAGGTAATACTTTTTAGCTTTTTTTAATATCTAACTTTAAACTAAAAAAGAAATGGAAGATGTCCTTTTCTTCCCAATTAATAAAAAAGTAATGGCTAAGTTGCATTTTAGAACTTTGCTTTGAAGTAATTTGATTTGAAAGCCTACTAATAATTTGATTTGAAGCCTAGTAATAATAAATTAATCATTTTGTTGATATATTTTGACTTTTAATAACTGTTGGTTTCTCTTTTTCTCCTCAATACTCTTAAACAGATTTCAAATGCTACAGATGATTGTAAACCAAAGCTCTTTCATTTCTCCAAAGAGGTGTGTAAGTTATTAACAGATACTTTGGGTTGATTTTTCACATTTCAAGTTTTAAGAGATTTGTGTAGCAGGGTCTCTTAGGTCTTTGTACCTGTAACTAGTTAATTTTCATGGAAGTGCTAAGTATAGGATTGCCTACCAGAAGAATAATATTATTAACATAGGGTGGCCCATTACAAAACAGTCTCCTTTCTCTTTTCTTTCTCTTGGCATGCCTTTAAATGGAGCCTGTTTTAAATGGGCCTCTGCCTAAAAGAACAGATTTACCAAATGTCTGGTCTGGCCAATAAGGTCCTCTGTGGATTCAGTCTTCCTGTTGCTCTCTGGACTTGTAAAGCTAAATAGCCAATTACATCAGAAACTCCTCCCCTGTGAGAACTTTGGTACATAGCTAAACAGCCTCATCATTGGAGCAGCAATTGAGTACTGCCAACATACCTTCTGAACAGCATTCCAAAGGGAAAATTTATGATGCTTGGAGCAAAGACTAGAGGATCAGGTCCCTGTGCCTTCTCCAAAAGCCATAGGTACTGGAAATGCCTGCAAGAGCCTGGAGCATGAGCAGAGAAGACAGAAACTGTGACCTGCATGGTTTCTGCTCTGGCTCTTGTAGAAAGCTCGTCTTCCCTGTTCCTGGGCATCTCTGCCTCTATACTTACTCTTTCTGCTGAATGCTTTGTTTGTAGGTCCAGACACCAGAATCTCCTCCACTCAAGCACAATGCTGTTAGTATAGAGTGTTAACGTGGTTATTCCTCCAGACAAAACTTTCCTTTTTATTCCTAGTTTTTAACAAAGAAATGTCTCTCAAGCCTACAAGGGAAGTTACCACATGTTTCACATGGTAAAGACCTCTCTGTGCCTTAAAGATCTAGGTAGGGTAATTGACATGGCAGGAAATTGAGCAATATATGAAATAGATAATTTGTGAATTAAACTCCCATTCCCCTAATCGAGCGCAGGAAACAAAGCTTCTTGGGCATTCCATCCCCAGATAGGTCTTCATCTGGAACTTCTTTTGGTGAGGAGCCCAAGCCAGCTAAAGAGAAGTATTTTTAGAGCAGAAAAGAGAAAATAAATCATCACCATCCATTTGCTAAAAACAGAATACTTTCATTTAGATGGTAACTTTTTCGACTTTATAGTTTTCTCTGGCTCTTGTTAAGTATTTTAATAACTTTTTTTAAATCTTGGGTTTATATATTGCACAGGATTCCATAGAGGTTTTTAGGTATAGAATTAATGATGTTCTCATTTAAGAAGATCATGATCAAAGATACTGGCAGTACAAAAATGTCATTTCTATTTTTAGTATTTATTTGGATTGAGTTAGTGAAAGCAGCTTCAAAAGCATTAGTGATTATTGCTGTGTAGTGTAATAAGATGTATTTAAATCGTGCATGCATTAAGAGTGACTGAAAATTAAATAAAAAATGTTTCTAAAATGTAGCTGTTTTTTATCTTGCCTAAATTATTTTTATATTTCCTAAGCAATGTAGAAGTGGCAACCATAATAAAGAAGCGTGATAGGAGAAGCCAGTCAAAAACTATTCTGACTAATAAAGCCATGCCAACTATCAAGTACAATATTTGCTGGTGACCATAGATGTGTCTCTCTTAAAATAACTAATAAAGAGACTATTCATGAAAGACTAAATAAATCTAATCAAATTGCTTTTTAAAAATAATTTAGTCTGTTGAGCCATCAAGATGGCTCAGTGAGTAAAGGCACCTGCTGCTAAAACTGATGACTTGAGTTCAATTCTCGGGACCCTCATGGTGGAAGGAGAGACCTCCACAAGCTCTCGGTGACACAGGCATACCCTACCTCCCACATACACAAAGTAAATAAAAATGTAATTTTAAAAAAAGAATTGAGTCTGTTGTCAAATAAAAATGGTCTCAGTAGAATAGAATTTAATACTTTTTGTCTTTTTCAACTTTTTTTCAGAGTGTTTATGCCATTCCAACCATGGCCTTTTCATTTCTCTGCCATACCTCAATATTGCCCATATACTGTGAACTTCAAAGGTACTGTAGGATCCTGGAATGTTTTAAATGTGTTGTGTCTTTTTGCTCCTTGTAGCATCCAGTTTTAAATCACATTCTCATTTATGAACCCTTTCCTTTCATCACTGGATTCAAAATGTTAGTTTTGAAAAACAAAACAAAGCAACCAAGAGTTAATCTGTCCATGTTGAAAATGTTTCTGGAAATATCATCTTTCTATGAATCTCAAGTTTATGCATTCTGGTGTGTAGTAATTGATAGACTAGAGATTGACTGAGGAATCTTTCTGACTAGCTTGAGAGATACTTGGGGTTTTTTGTTTTGTTTTGTTTTTACTATTTTTGAAAGAGGGTCTCCCTGTAGCCTCAGCTGGCCTGGAACTCACTATGTAGACCACGCTGGACTTGAACTCACAGAGATCTGCCTGCTTCTGCCTCCCAAGTGCTAGGACTACAGCCGTGCACCCACCACGCCCAACTTGAGATACTTGTTTCTTTAGATATAATTCAGATCACCAATTTTGTCAATTTTGGCTGTTTTTGTCTTTTAGCCCCTCAAAGACAAGAATGCAGAATGTAACCAATACAGCAGTTGCTTTAAGTTTCCTCATTTACTTTATATCTGCACTCTTTGGATACCTCACTTTTTATGGTAAGTGTATTCTTTGATTATAGGTGACAAAGGACATACAGATGATCGCACAAATGACTGTAATTTTTTTCTGCCTTTCATTAGTAAATTAATTGGTTCATGCCACATTTCAGTATTGTGGGAGCTCTTGTGGCCTCCTTTTTATCTTAGAAAGGTAAATCAAGCTTAAGAGTAATGACTTCGTATAAAAAAGTTATTTTTTTAAGATTTTATTTTTAATTATGTGTGTATATATATATCTGCGTATCTGAATGTGGGTTTGCACATATGAACACGATGTCACAGAGACCAGATTGAGGGTGTTGGAGCCCCCTGGAGCTGGAGTTAAGGTGGTGTGAGCTGCCTAACATGGATGCTAGAAACTGAACTCAGGTCCTCTGCAAGACCAGTACTTGGTCTTAACCACTGAGCCATATCTCCACCTGGAATTTTTCTTAAACATTTATATAAAATTTAGGGAACTGGAAAGATGGCTCAGCAATTAAGAGCACAGGCTGTTCTTACAGAGGACCTACGTTTGGTTCCCAGCACCCACATGGCACCTAACAGCTGTTGGTAGCAAGTTCGAGGGGATCTGACACCCTCTTCTAACCTCCATGGACATTTCATGACATGGTACACTTACACACATAAAAATTAAAAATAAAAACAATAAAATATTAAAAATTGTATAAAATTTCAAGCTTAAAGCTATTGGTTTTTTAAATTGCATATTCAGTATGTTAGACTCTAGTTCAGAAGCTTAAGAGTTAGGGGAATAAATCATCTTATTAATAAATTGTGAAAGAGCAGTTTGAGAAAGGAAAAGATCTTACAGTATGTTCTAATTATTCGCTGAGCTGTCAGACACCTCTGCCTCTAGACTTCCTTCTCACAGTGTGTGATTAAGCAAGTGTACAGCCTTTGATGCATCAGGGCCTTTCTCCTTGATTTTCTTTCTTTTTTTTTTTTTTTTTTTAACCTTTTTGAGACAGGGTCTCCCTGTAGCCCCAGCTGGCCTGGAACTCACTATGTAGACCAGGCTGGCCTTGAACTCACGGACATCCGCCTGCCTCTGCCTCCCAGGTGCTGGGACTAAAGGCATGCGCCACCACACCCGGCCTCCCTGATTTCTTAATGACACTTGTAGATTTTATAAAGTAAAAGTAAGATTCTCTTTATTTTGGAAATTTTTCCTGTGTTGTATGTTGGGTTCTTCAACAAGAACTTCAGACAAAAGAAAGAAAAAAGAAACAAAAATATAAGCAAAGTTCACAAACAAGCACACTCCACTTAGTTTTCCCAATTCTTAATGTATTCTTCAGATAATAAATGCTTTTACAATAACTTCAACTCAGTGGTTGTTCTGCTGGGGTGACATTTAGTTGTTAGTGACTCATCTGGCTTGATGGGTTTGTACACATTTCAGGTTTGAGCCCTGGACCCATTGAGAAGAGTACGGGTTTGAATCCAACAAATCTGGTTCACATAGCTCCTCTACCCTCACTACCTGGATGACCTTGAAGGGAAATGTCACCTTGCAGTATCTCATCTACTTATCTGTAACATGGGGATAACTGCAAAGGTTATACAGAGGCAGAAATCAGTTCTGTGTAAAATGCCTGTTATACTCTTTGGCACATAATAGTCCTTCCTAAATGCTACTTCTAGCTGTATATTACTATCATCATTATTATTGTAATTTGCTCATAATTTCAGGATCCTTTTTAACATTATGCTTCTAATTAGTTTTCTGGCTGTATGTATACTCAAGTGCATGTGTGTACACATGTGTGGAGGTCAGAGGACAACCTTGAATATTGTTCCTCAGAAGCCATCCACTTTGGTTTTTTTCAGATAAGGTCTCTCACTTGACCTGGAACTTACCAAGTGGACTAGACTAGCTAGTCAGCAAACCTAGGGAAACTGCCTGCCCTGCCTCCCCAGTGCTGGGGTTACAAAAGCGTGCCAGCACACCAACTTTTTTTCTAAAGCATTTTTTTTAATTTAAAGATTTATTATTTTTAATTATGGCTATATGGGTGGGAGGTATATGTGACTACAAGTGCCCACGGAGGCCAGAGGTGTTGGGGTGTTAGTCCTTGGAGCTGGACTTAGTTTGTAAGCTGGGAACAGAACTCAGGTCCTAAGAGAGCAAAACACAGTCTTGACCACTGAGCCATCCCCCCAGTCCCACCTCTTAATATTTTTAAGAAAACAATTAATTTAATTTAACAGTTTAAATAGGATAGTTACAGTTTATGTTGTGTTACCATGAAGATTACTGCATGAGAGATAATTACAGTTTTATATATTCCTTATTTCCCTGGCTCTTGTTATGTTACTAGTAATAAAGGCCATTCCACTAAGCTAAGTCTTGAGTATTACACTGCTATAGAATGAGAGAAGCAAGAGCTCGGAATACACTATCCAGAAAAGCATTATTTCCAGTTTGAGCACAGTGCCCTGCCCAACAGCTGTAACAACAGGGAAAACAGATTGTCAGACTTTTTTGAACAGCAAGAAAACAAAATTTTTGAAATACATGTGTTGTATTTTTGGTTGTTGGGTTTGTTAGTTTTTAAGAGACTTGTGAACTTGGACTTTTCTGCATCACTAAGATACTGAAGCTGGAATTCTTGGTGTACAGAAAGATAGAGTGCAGCAGAATCACTGTGCATATATTGTTTAAATTCTAGTTGTCACCTAATATAAACACTACTGATGATCACTTACCTGAAATTCTTAGCACTAAAAATGTTTCAGATTTATGAATCTTTGAGATCTTAGACTATAGGCCTGTTGTGCCAGTGAGTTTTGAATTTCAGAATATTTCATGTTTTGAAATTTGAAACTAGGAATACTCAACCTGCATTATTTTTAGGAATCTTCAACACTGAGAAAAGTCCAACAAGTACTGATCTCCTTCTCCTCCCTGGAGATAAGTAGACTACCTGGAAGAAACCTCCAATTACCAATACTAGGATGACTGAGAAATAGTCGTGTGAACCCCAAGAATGATTAGGTGCTTAGGAGCTGTATTAAATCATAACAAAGAAAGCTTATAGTAGAAGGGAGGTAGAGAGGGTTGAAAGCTGACATACTTGGTGAGCTAACATTTTAACAAGTGTCAGGTATTTTACATGTATTGCCTCACTTAATCCTTACAACAACTTGGATACGTTTATTTAGGCTGAGTAGTTAGACCAGTACCTTCAGATAATAAATAATGGAACAGAGGTTTGAATCCTATTTGTCTTTCTCCAAATCCAGTGCTTTCAACAATATACTGCCTTCTAAATTAAGCTGTAGAACTCAAACAGTTTTCCTTCATCCTTAAGTTCTAGTTAAAATGAACTTTTGGAAAACCTGGCTCACTTAAGCCTCTGTCTTATCTGTGTCTATCTGTTTGTCATCCATCCATTGTTATTGCTTAAACATGAATCTCCAGGTTTTCAGTATACAAATGAAATGTTTCCTAGAGAGGGATTTACCTTGTTATCAAGTAAAGCTGGTAGGGTGCCTCTAATTTATTAATCCCTCTTCCATAATGCCAGTTCTTTAGTGTCCAAATTTTATATAATGGAGAAATGCTCAGCTAATAAAAATCATATGGTAATAGGTGATAACACCTCCAAAGACAGAAGGCGCAGATACTGATTTGTTCCTCACAGGACCTAGGTGCAGTTCCCAGCATCTACCTGGTGGCTAACAACCATCTGTAACTTCAGTTCCAGAGCATCTGACTCACTCTTCTGGCATTTCATGCACATGGTACACTTACATACATGCAAGCAAAACATTCATACACATAAAATAAAAATAAACCAAAAAAATTTAAAAACCTGTCTTTTTAAATTGTCTAACTAGAGCTGTCCGTGATAAAAGGAAATTCCTAGTTGAGCCTATTTTTGTCTAGCGACCTAGCCAGAAGTTTAAGCTTTTAATTTTTTTAATGAGTAGTTATAGCCTAGAGAGGTAAAGTAGCCTGTCACACCAAAAAGGGCGGCATTCTAAGCACCAGCCAGTGTTTTTTCTGCTGCTTGGTGGAAATCTTCATGAACTCTATATGGGTATCTTCAGCAGGCCACCTGATTCAGTAGTACAAATGACTTGCAGTGATCACCATCAGGTCCTTGCTGAGATTTGTGAATTTGTCGGAGTCCAGAGAAGTGTGGTCCTCTCTTTTCATGTTAAGGCTCAGCCTCACAGGATGGCTAACTTGGAAGGTTTTCACCCTGGGAAAATAGAAAGTAGATGTGGGATATCTATAGTTCTGAGGGCTTCTGGAGCTGCTTGGAATCTTTTTATTCATAGCTTTAAGGTTTAGTTAATATCTAGGTTCTATTAGATAAAAGGGATCTGTAAATATCTACCCACATTTAACAATATTGGCTCTAGTTACAGATGTTAAAGAGCAAAAGTACTCCTTGGTGAGCAGCTCCGTGCCCAAATATTGCATAATAACCAGGCGATTTTAATGTCTACAAGGTTGTTAAGCAAGAAGTGTTAATAGCTCCTTTTATGATTCAGAAAATGGAAATAAAAGTTTGCTGTATTTCTCCAAAGACTTACAAGTATCTCACAGGTTTAGAAATAGAATCCAGATTTCTTGGTTCTTCCCAGTTCTTCTACTTAGTCTGCTAGCTCTGCATTGCATAAACCTTGTCTATAGCATCAGAGATGATTCTTCCCCCCTCCCCCGCCCCAATCTATGATTGGTAGTGTAGTTGAGTTTCCCTACTTCTTGGTGCTTTTGAGGGCAGCTTTCTGTTTGCTATGCTTCAGGTGCTTGCCTTCCAGTCTGTCATTGTGTGTGATTTGGGTCATAGCACACACCTCTTAGTCACAGTCCTCATTGTTGCAGCAGCATACCTAAGCAAAGCAACTTAAAGAAGAAAGGATTTGTTTTGGCTAACAGTTCAAGGTTGCAGTCCATCGTGGCAGGGAAGGCACAATGGCAGGAACTGGTCATATCATACCTACAGTCAAGAAGCTGAGAGGAAGAGGGAGGGAGGGAGGGAGGGGGTGGCAGAGAGCAATGAAGGCTTATGCTTAGCTTACATTCCCACCCCAGGGAATGATGCCATCTACCATTGAGTCTTCCCACCTCAGTTAACCTAATCAAGATAATCTCCACAGGCATGCCCAGAGGCACTTCTCCCAGGCAGTTCTAGAGCTCATCAAGTTCAGAACTGAAAGTAACCATCATATCTTCATTAGTCATTACTGCACCCTGGCCTGCAGATGGATACCAAGGCCGAATGTTCAGTGCCATGTGGGCCCTCGCACCTACTCCCCTCTGCTCTCCTGCATACCGTATCTCAGTGCTGATGGGAACATTCACTTTCTTAGACACATATTCCCTTTGCCACTTCAAGCTTCTGGTGCTACATCTTGCTTCTAGAGTCATTTCTCCCACATCTTTGAATGTCAGCACATGTAGGGACTCATTTCATGTGCTCAGTAAGTAATTCTTTGGGTCCATGTGTTAGGAACTAAGCCTCAGGAGTTACTGGTAAGTACTGGGATTTGAACATTATCTTGTCTCAATTTAGAATTATCAAGCGCTCTTTTTAGACCTGCCTTTTATATATTTGCGTACACTCTTTCTATTATGTCCGCGTGTCCTCTTATCGTGTATGTGCGTACACACTTTCTATTATGTCTGCGTGTCCTCTTATCATGTATGTGCATACGCACTTTCTATTATGTCCACGTGTCCTCTTATCATGTATGTGCATACGCACTTTCTATTATGTCCATGTGTCCTCTTATCATGTATGTGCATACACACTTTCTATTATGTCCGCGTGTCCTCTTATCGTGCATGTGCGTACACACTTTTATTATGTCCGCGTGTCCTCTTATCGTGTATGTGCGTACGCACTTTCTATTATGTCCATGTGTCCTCTTATCATGTATGTGCGTACACACTTTTTATTATGTCCACGTGTCCTCTTATCATGTATGTGCATACACACTTTCTATTATGTCCGCATGTCCTCTTATCGTGTATGTGTGTATGCACTTTCTATTATGTCCGTGTGTCCTCTTATCATGTATGTGCATACACACTTTCTATTATGTCCGCATGTCCTCTTATCATGTATGTGCATACACATTATTATGTCTGCATGTCCTCTTATCATGTATGTGCATACACACTTTTTATTAGTCCGCATGTCCTCTTAATCATGTAAGTGCATACACACTTTCTATTATGTGTGCGTGTCTCTCATCATGCATGTGTGTACACATTTCCTATTATGTCTATGTGCCCTCTTATCTCCTCTTCAGATTTTTAAGTCCCTTCAGAACAGAGGTACATTTAATTTTTCTATTTCTTCCAAAGCATTCTTTCTAAAACCCATACTCTCACATTAAAAAGCACCATTCTATTTTGAGTCCAGATTGATCTTTGTCCACAGGTACTGAGGTGTAGTGTTTTTGAACACCCTCACTCCTCCTCAGGTGTCCTGGGTGAGGGAAACTATGTGACTAGAAGGAAACTGTGAAGCAAAAACTGGTCAGTATCTATCATTCCTGTCCCTGGTTGACACCCTAACTTGCTGAACAAGCTGTTTCCCTAATACTTCATCCTCTCTTTTATGAAAAATGAAAGTGAACAAAGCTGGTAATATGCACAAAACACTATGAAATCTTAGAAAACATTGTAGTATTTAAGGAAGACTTTACCACAAATCATGAGGTGTTCTGCTCTGGCCCTTCATGTTATCTTAGCACTTTTGAGCCCGTCTATCTCATATTGTTACCATAAGGACCAAATTCAGCAGTGCCCATGAAAGCAGTTTACAACACAAGTGTTCAAACCCTTTCATTATGGACAAATTCTAAGGGTTTTTTTGTTTTTGTTTTTGGGTTTTTTTATTTATTAATTTTTATTTTATGTGTATGACTGTATTGCCTGCCTGTATGTGAGTGCACCCATGTCATGCAATGCCGCAGAGGTGAGAAGAGGGCTTCAGATTCCCCTGGAACTGGAGTTAAGGATGGTTTATAGCTGCCATGTGGGTGCTGGGAATTGAACCCAGGTCCTCTGCAAGAGCAGTCAGTGCCCTTAACCACTGAACCATCTCTCCAGCCCCAGTTTTTTGTTTTGTTTGATATAGGATCTCACTATGTAGCCCTGGGCTGACCTGTAACTTACAGAGATCCACCTGCCTCTGCCTCCCCAGTGGTTTGATTAAAGGACTGTATCACCATTTTCAGCTAAGGAGATTTTTTTTTAATCTTTGAAAAAATTTTTTTACATTTATTTTTATATAGTGGAGTGTTTTGCTTGCATGTGTAAAAGTGCACCCAGTATGTTGTGAATTGCCAGCAGATGCTAGAAGAGGGCATCAAATCCTCTGGAACTGGAGTTACAGTTGATACCTGCCACATGGGTGCTGGGAACCAAACCTAGGTCCTCTGGAAGAGCAACCACTACTCTTAACCCACTGAGCCATCTCTCCAGCCCCTAAGGAGATTTTTTTTTAATATTTTATTTATTACTTTTATTTTATGCGTATGCGTGTATTGTCTGCATGTAGGTAAGTGCACCTGTGTTGTGAAATGCCCACAGAGAACAGAAGAGGCTGTTGGATCCCCTGGAACTGGAGTTATAGGCAGTTGTTAACTGCCATGTGGGTGCCGGGATTCAAACCCGGGTCTTCTGCAAGAACAACCGGCGTTCTTAACCGCTGAGCCATCTCTCCAGCCCCCTAAGGAGATATTTTTAAATACAAATTTATTTTCCAAATTTTGGAGGTTCTGCCTGTCCTGGTTTAAAAGTTCACCAGAAGACTTTTTAAAAGTGTATATGGGCTGGTGAGGTGGCTTAGCAAGTAAAGGTGCTTGCTACCAAGTCTTAGGACCTCAATTTGATTCCTAGGACCCACATGGTGGAAGGAGAGAACTAACTTCTGAAAGTTATCCTCTGACCTTCACACGTGTGCTGCAGCACGTGCACAGCCACACCCATAAATACATAAAAAATAAATGTCCCAAGACCCATGGAAACTCAACCAGATAAAAACCAGCATAGAACTGGGGACATGGACAGGAGGCCCCAACCCTAGCAGAGGACCTATTGGCAACTGATCATTGCTGGGTGAGAGATGATCTTTAAGGGAGCAATGCTAGATAGGCTGAACAGGCTCCAGCAGATGAACTCACACTGAGAGACAGCTGGGTACACAACTTGACTCCATAGGCTTTAACATAGGAGACAGAATGTGTGAAGTCCTGTGGGTGGGCTATGGGAGGGGTGCAGATAGGGGAGGTCTAAATATGATTTAAATGTATGAAATCCACAAAAATTCAATAAAATATGCATTAAAAATAAAACCTTCAATAAAAAAAATTAATGAATAAATAAAATAAATTTTTAAAGGCGTATACATCTTAAGAAAATGTCTTTGTATTTCATAGTATAGGAAGAAAAAGGCTAGAAATGGCTTTGAGAATGGGAAGTCAAATCTATTAAGATCCATTAGTGCAATGGGAAATAATTTTGCGGTTGTTGATATTTTGGTACCTAGTTTATAATGTGATCTTTATTTTTTTTAATTTACAGACAAAGTGGAGTCAGAATTACTACACAGTTATAGTAAATATTTGCCACAAGATGTTGTTGTCATGACTGTGAAGTTATGCATACTGTTTGCTGTGCTTTTGACAGTGCCTCTAATCCACTTCCCTGTAAGTATGCGGAAAGGTTTTTTGTTTAGCGTATGGCTCCCTAACATGGCAACACTAATTCTTTGCAGATTAGAACTTTTGGATCACATCTAGTCTTGTGTATCTTACTCATTTGTCAAGTCATTGATCAAAGACCTCATACTTACATTTGGTCTCATGAAAGAACAAAAATAATAGTGAACCTCTAAGCTAATTTGTGCTTTCTGAGATTTCGTTTAGATTTACCTCTCTCCCACAGCATTGTTTCCAATTTAGAGACTGTAGTTCTAAGGTTTTGGGGGTGGGGGGTTTCCTCCTTTCTATATTCTGTTTTCAAAAGAATGTGCATGAAGAGGAAAAAGTCAAGTCAGCAAAAATAAGCTCCTACTGGTTTACTGTAGATTGATTCCACAAAGACATGCTAGTTTAATCTTAGTCAAAATATTCTGTTTGTTCTAGAAAGTAAAGGGCAGAACAGATTTTCATTCCACATCTAGTTGCTATATGTAAGAATCTTAAACATTTCTGAGAAAATGGAAAACATGGCTCTGAGTAGAAATGCTTCTGCATGATGATTGTACCTCAGTGAGCTTTTAAAGGACAGGGCTGTCAGGTCTTTGTGCCCCTCCCTGTGAGACTGCAGGGCCAGGAGTCCAGCAGGGGCTAGATAAACATTTGTGGGCTACGATTGCCTGCTGCCTGCCTTCACAGTGGAAGATGTAGTAAGCTGTTTTTCATATTTACATGCTATGAAGCATAATAGAAAATAACACAGTAAATGGTCTTTCTTTTCCATGTCATGATTTCTTTTTCTGTTGAATTTAATGAAAAGTATTCTTTGTGATTTCATTATACAGTGTTATTGCTGGTAATTTAAAAAGTTATGGAACCTTAAAAAAATTGTCAGTGAAACTTACGTGTGGAATTTTAAGCAAAGTAATGTTTATGAAGCTCACTCAGGAAGGTTTATTTGTATAACACTGTGTAATAAATAGTTTATGGATTAGAATAAAAGATACTCTGTTACTTATACATGTGTTTCTTAAGGGAAATGTTTTGCCTTTGATCCTTCCCCCTGTACCTAAATCTCTTTTTTTCTGCTACACAGGCCAGAAAAGCATTAATGATGATACTTTTCTCCAATTTTCCATTTTCATGGATTCGCCATTCTCTGACCACACTAGCACTCAATATTATCATTGTTTTACTTGCAATATATGTTCCTGACATTAGAAATGTATTTGGTATAGTTGGTAAGTTTTCCATTAAAAAAAATACACATAATGAAAAGACTGGGGGAGGGGACTAAGTGATATTCTCTTCTTAGCATGAGCAAAGTCCTCATGTTTGAGCCCCAACACACAAAAATAAAAGGCATAAAAGTGTTACTGTGCCTCACATCTGAATCTAGCAATAACTTGTTTTTTTTCCCCCTGACTTGTAGGTGCCACTACATCAGCGTGCCTGATTTTTGTATTCCCAGGACTATTTTATCTTAAACTTAGCAGAGAGGATTTTCTCTCATGGAAAAAGCTTGGGGTAACTTGTTTTCATCTGTTTCTTTTAAGACTTCCATTTTAAGATATAATTTGTCATTTTATATTATTATAGCTATGTCAAAAAAAGTCAATATACCATTTGGAGAGGGGGTTTAAGGCAGGGTCTCACTATAGACCAGTTGGCCTGGAACTCGCTATATAGACTAACATTCACCTGCTTCTGCCTCCTGAATGTGGGCCTGTGCCACCATTCCTGGCTCCAGCAATATATCTTAACATATAAAGTTATTTGAAGCCAGGCACGGTGGCTCATGCCTGTAATCCCTGCTCTTAGAAGCATGAGGCAGAAGAATTGCTGGGAATTTGAGACTAGCCTGGGCTACAGGGTGAAACTGTTTCCAAAAAAATAATTACAGTACATTATCAAGAAGGATGAAGTTAAAAAAAAAAATCCTCCTAATTGTTCTTTTATCTTTTTATTTCCACAGGCTTTTATTTTGCTCATCACTGGAATTTTTGTTGGGAATTTCAGTTTAGCACTCATTATTTTTGATTGGAGTCACAAATGAAAGAAACAGTTTTCCTTTTCTTGTTAAGAACAATTTAACTCCATAAGCAGGAAGGAATCATTCTGGAAGGCACTTTATATGAAAAATGCATTTTTATGGCAATTATTAACAGAAAAACGACGCAATGTCAGTGTACAGCAGAAAGTAGGAAAATAGTCATTTTAACCAAAAGAGGAAAACTCACAATGCTCTTAATACTCTTAAGTCACTCTTCCGTTTGAGACTTTTGAAAAATAGCCTTTATAGTTTTAGCGTAGTCTTGTGTTTAGACATTTTGAGGAGAAGGGATTTCATCTACCTCCCTACCCCAACCCCCATGGCTTTTCCTGTTATTGACATCTCATGTCAGTGTAGCATGTATGTAATTACCTGATAATTCCATACTGGAACATTAAAGTCTGCGGTTGACATCAGGGCACGTTCTTGGCAACCACTTTTGAGCTTTCACAATTTAATAGGAGTGTAGTAGTATCTCTGCTTTGTGATTCCTGACGACAGGGTACTGAGCATCTCCTCACATGCTTATATGACCTCTGCACATTTTCTCTGGTAAGTGCCTCCAGCTCTTACCTTTTTTTTTTTTTTTTTTTGGTTTTTTTGAGACAGAGTCTCCCTGTAGCCCCAGCTGGCCTGGAACTCATTATGACCAAGCTGGCCTTGAACTCATAAAGATCCTCCTGCCTCTGCCTCCTAAGTGCTGGGATTAAAGGCGTGTGCCACGATGCCCAGCTTGGTTTTTAAAACTGTGCTGTTTTCTCATTGTTTTTACCATCTCCATAGTTTTGCCTTTTCCAGAATACCATGTGATTGGGATCATATAGTATTATTGTCCTTTTCAGACTGATTTCTTTCATTTAATAGCTCATTTCTTTTTAACACTGAATATTCCATTACATGGATGAACCAGTTTCTTGATCCATTCATCTCTTGGAAGACCTTTCTGTTGCTTCCAGATTGTGGTAACGAGGTGCTAAGAATATTTGTGTGTAGGTTTTTAAAAATATTTTATTATTTTTTTATGTGTATGAGTGTATTACCTGCGTATGTGCAAGTGCACCCATGCCATGCAATCCACGGAGTTCAGAAGAGGGCATTAGATCCCCTGGAACTGGAGTTATGAAAGGCTGTTAGCTGCCATATTGGTGCTGGGAGTTGAACCCGGGTCCTCTGCAAGAACAGCCAGTGCTCTTAACTGTTGAGCCATCTCTCCAGCCCCTTATGTACAGGCTCTTCTGTGACCAAGTTTTCAGCTTTTGGGGTGACTATCAAGGAGCACAACTACTCCATTATAAGGGAACGTTTGGTTTTATAAGAAGCAGCAAACTGCCTTCCAATGTAGTTGAGCATTTTCCGTTTTCCCCAGCAGTGTATGAGCATTCTGTTATCCCACATCCTCACCAGCATTTGGTACTATCAGTGTTCTGAGTTTTCACAATTTAATAGGGATTCCTGATGACAGGATTTCAGCATCTCCCCACATGCTTATATGACCGCTACATATTTTCTCTGCTATGAGCCTCCAGCTCTTGCCTGTTTTTTAATTGTGTTGCTTTTCCATTGTTGAGTTGTGCACATTCTTTGTATATGTAGATGCCTATCTTTTCTGAGATAATTGGTTTACAAATATTTTCTCTTAGTCTGGGCCTTGCCTTTCCATTCTTACAACAGTCTTTCACAGAGCTAGAGTTTTTGATGTTAAATATATAAAATCAATTTTTGTTTTTAAAGAAATCGATGTATTTGATTCTTAGTGTGTGGGTTAATGTTGTCAGCATCAATTACTAGTAACAAAACTAAGATCATTCCACTTGGTATTTGTTCTTACCCCCAAATCTTACCTGGGATTTTCCTCCATTGTTCATTATGAGGTTTCCCTGTTACATATCATGTAGATTTGAAAGTTCTGTCCATTTTCTGAGTTTGTCACTAAAGCGTGTGACGTTCTTGGCAAACAGACACATACTGATCATTTTTCTCATATTTTCTTTGCAAGTTGTAAATCATTGCTGTTTGCCTATTGACATGAGTTCTGGTTGGCCCCTGGACCTCTCAGTAAAGGGCCACATGTTTATCAGCCTGCTGAAGCAAGGGTGTGACCATAAAAATGTCATCCTACCCCAGGCTACATGTAAAGTAGGGAATTACATGCAAAGTGATAATTTGCATAAATGAAATACACACCTTTGCAGGTGTTCTCTTGCTTCCCGCTTAGTAAAGATGCTGGAAAGTTGGCAACAGAGCTTCTCTTTTGAAAAGATCAAAGATACTTTGGCAATTTGAGAACAGTATGGTAAAATGGGGAAGACCAGTCTTTGGATTAGAAAGAACTGGATTCGGATGTCAATGAAGGCATACACCTCTTAACCTGTAAGCCTCTACTTTCAACTCTGTGAAACGGAATTAATACCTATTTACAGGGCTATGTTGGGAGGATTAAATGGCCTTCAATGAATTAGATGCAAACAAAATCAGGCTTTCTTAATAGACGTTTATCCCCTTTCTCTGATTCTGTATTTGGACCTGTTAAATAAAATTGTTTTTAAAAACTAGTCTTGGATTTTTCATTTTCCATCTGGCACAGCTTTTACCTTCTGAATCTGTCTGTCCTTCACTGACAGGGCCCCAGAAGCAGTTTTTAGGTGCTTTCCCACAGTTCTAGGCCAGTTGTGCTCTCCTGCTAATGCCTTTCTAAAACTAGGCACTTAGCAGGATGCCCTGGGCACAGTCAGGCACAGCCTCGCATTCAACTTCACATCAGGGCCCATCAATCTGATAAGTCACTTGTACCCTCTTTTTCTGTTTATGAAACTATGGATCCACGTGTTCATAGGAGTACAGCTGCTTAAATAAGTCTAACTCTGGCAATACCAAAATAACCCCAAATCTACAACAGACGCAAAGATGCCCTGAGGGCAAATGTTAAGTGTGGTGACAGCTGGGCATCAAAACATTTGTCACCTGCTCATGAGATAGTGTCCTGGGAGGTTTGTCAAGAAGCAAATAACACTTGTAACACTCTGAACAAAATCTAGTAAATATCAAGAAAAGTAATTGGTAGAGATGGTCGATTTTATTTTACTTTAGTGTTCTGTCTTACCAGCTGCCTGTTTGAGTCCCATTTTCTGTGAGTGTGGAGGAGGCTCGTGAGAAGGCTGGAGAGTGCAGTGCCCTCTTCATAACCTTGTTTGAAAACTCCAAGCATTTTTCTAGGAAATACAGGCTTTCTCCTTATGTGTTTAATGTTCATAATTTATTAGCTAATAACTATTTAAAATAAAACTAAGAAAAGCACAAAATATATACTTTTCTAACATTTTGAGACTTATTTGCTAAATTAAAAGTCAAAATGCCAATACTATAAATTACTTTCATATGTTGAGAGTGAATGTTTAAGTTGTACTTTTTTTTTTTTAATGAATGTGTACTCATGAGCTTAGCATTTAAATGGTTAAAACAAGCCTTTGAAGTTAACACTCCATTAAGATGAATGGGGGCAATTCACACCTCTGCTGGGGCTGTGTTATTTCAGTCTGGCTGTGGAGAAAACAGGACAGCAGTGGGTTGATTTACTGTGTGAAGGTCCTTTAAACACCCCACGTCTGGAAATCTTTGTTTTATTTATTTATTTTTTTCTTTTTCCACCTATAAGCAGGATCTTAGAGTCACCACCATCTAGGTATAGAACTGAGGTCTTGAAAGTACCGTAGACTGTCTGCTCTCTGATTCTGTGTGTGCCATTTGATGGGTAGAAGCAAATCGGCTCAAGCTTGTAGTCCCCATGCTAAAGTCACCCATGGAAAAGTAGAGGTGATCCATTTTCAGGTAAATTTCACATGCTTTCATTAGGTTAAGAGCTAAAGAACTAATTTAATTGGCTGTCTTGTGCTCTCTAAAACCTTACTTTTGCAAAATTCTGTGTTCTTGTTTGCCTCTATAGAAAGATCTACCTTAAGAACCTTTTTCTAGGCCAGAGAGATAGATTCAGAGGGTAAAGGTCTTTGTCAGGCATGCCTGAGCATCCAGCCCCACACACGCTGTGGTGCTCACACTGCCTCCCCAAATCACATACACACTAATAATAAGTCAAGAGCCTTATTCTTTCCCATGATTCTGGAGTGGGGCTGTGAACGGAGATCAGCCAGGAAGAACTCTTCTTTTTCAGTGCTGTTTTATACTTGAAATGTGTGTTCCATTCATTGGAGGTTCTATATTCATTTGACCTGGAAAGGATTCATTTTAGAGCCTAAGAATGAAGTGTTCTTAACACGCATAAAAATGACTAACATTGTGTGATATGTTCATGAGTTTGAAAGACCTCTTTTTAATGTGGACAGGTTTTTCCCCTTTCTCTGTCCTGCATGTTTGCAGGATCAGGTTACTAGGTAATCTGTGGGGAGCCGGGTGTGGAGTGTTTCTGCTCTGTGTAGTGGAGTACAGAGAAAAGGATGGTGGCTGGAACAAAGGGACCCGGGCTGCATCACTGTACTCTGAACAGTGCCTGCAGCTGTGTTGGAAAGGGCCCATGCTAAACATAGTGCTGAGACATTTGTTTTCTAATTTTGATAAATCATTCAGTCTTCTACCAGTCATCCTCTTGTAGACCTTCTGTAATGAGGCAGTCAAAACAAGAACACAAACTTTCTTGGTAGATGGGTACAGACACTTGGGACGTGGCTTCTGCAATGTTCTTTGTCTCCGCCTTTCTCTTCCTCACTCGTCTGACAGGTGCTTTTACCCCGTGACCTGTTGTCCTGACTCACCGGGCTACTAGTCTAGAAGAGCAATTAGGAACAGCAGAGAGACTCTTTTGGCTGTTAGCCAAGTGGACAGGTGGGAGCCAGAGCTCTTTTCACCTGTGGGACAAAGTAGATGGGTGGAGAGGGAAATAGAGTTGCCAGGGTGGGGGACAGATGGCTAAAAAAGACATTGTAATGTGGGATGCTATTAAACAATGACAGAAACCTTACTTGTTTGAATGTTGAATATATTTTTCCAGTGTTCGTCAGTAGACTAGAACACAGCATAAGCAAAGGGATTGGCTAATGAACTCAGCAGATATTTACCAGATTTGTAGGTCTCAGGGATTGTGCTGGTCCTGAGAGCATAAGACTGGATAGGATATATCTTCTCTGAGAACAGCTCAGTTTTTCCAGACTGAACCTTTTCAGATAGACTGCATAAGTGAAACTGCTTAACAAAGGAAAATTTATGTGTACATTTTCATACTTACAAAAGATTTTGGTGTCTGCCAGTCATGGTGGCTTCACGCCTTTAATCCTAGCACTTGGGAGGCAGAGGCAGAAGGATCTCTGTGAGTTCAAGGCCAGTCTGATCCACATAGTGTGAGTTCCAGGCCAGCCAGAGCTACAGGGAGACCCTGTCTCAAAAAGACAAAAAAAAAAAAAAATTTGGTGTCAAACTTAACCTGTGTTCAAAACCCACCTCTATCTCTTTCTAATTTTGAATTACTTTAATTCTATGAGCTTGAGGAAGATTTTTTTTTGTTTGGTTGGGGTGTGTGTGTGTGTGTGTGTAGATGTACATGTGTGCATCTGTGCACAGAGATCAGAAGAGAATGCCAGATGTCCTCCTCTATCACTCTTCACCGTATTCCTTTTGCACACCTGTTTTGCAAGTGCCAGGATCCGAACTCAGGTCCTCGTGGTTGTAACCAGTGAGCCATCTTTCCAGCCCAGTGAGACAGTCTGTGTAGGCTAGGCTGGCCTGGAACTTACTACAAAACCCAAGATACTTTCAAACTCTCAGCAATCCTCCTGCATCAGCCTCCTGATTGTTGGATTGCAGACATGAGCCACCATGCCCGCTCTCTGAAAGTGTGTGATATCTGAAGCCCGAGTTTTCTTTCAACCAAGGAAGACATTCTTTTTTTTAAAAAGTTGTATTTTCTAGGTAGAACTTGAGTAAGCTGTTAATCACTGAAAGTGTGAGCACTTCTGTTACAGTTCCTCAGATCACATGGCTTCCAGCCATGTTTCTCTTCTATGTCAGCCACTTAGGCAGCAGCCTGGTCAGAAGATAGTACTCTAGAAATATCTTGAACGATTCACTGGTTTTTGCATCCTCAGAAAGTAGTTCACTCTGCTAACATTCTGACTTCCCATTGCCTTTTCTAGCAGTTACAGTGCACTTTTGAGACATAATGTGGCCAACAAAAGCTGCAGGCCTTTTTTAAGTGCATTGCCATATTTTTAGGACCGTATTCGTGCTACTGATTTAAAATGTTTAAATATGAAAGAGCATACACACTGCTATAGTTGAATATTAAGTGCTCCCCTCGGACCTGTCGAGTGCTTAGTCCCCAGCTTAGTACTACCTGGAAATGGTGGGAACTTTAAGAGATGGGGCAGCATGGGATGGAAGGGAGGGAGAGAGAAAGATGGAAAGGGATTGGGGAGAATATAAGAGAATTGTTTAGGAGAACTTTCTAAAAGCTGCTGTCCAGGTTCCACCCAAACCAATTAAGTCAGAATTTTAGGAATGGAGCCCAGGCATTGAGACTCTAGGCCATTTTAGCTGTTGCTGTCCACTGGTCTCCTTGGAATCCTGCTTTAATAATATTGCTTCCCTGCCCAAAAAAACGCTTTGGCTCCCTATTGCTTACACACTAATTGTCCAAATCTGCTGCCTCATCTACTAGGCAATATTCCACACCTTCCCTACAAGCATTCTGCCATGCCTCAGTAGGTTTCACCACCTGGCACTTGATTTTCCTTCCACTTTCCTGCTTTTGTGTTGTCACTTCTACCAACCCCCCTTCCACTCCCCCACCGCCAATTCATACACACCTCTGGCCTTAATGTCCCTTACTTACCTTCCAGACTCTTCAGTTTCTTCAAAACCAGTTTAATCTCACTCTGTAAACATTTTTAAAAAATATTGGCCGGGTGTGGTGCACGCCTTTAATCCCAGCACTTAGGAGGCAGAGGCAGGCAGATCTCTGTGAGTTCGAGGCCAGCCTGGTCTCCATAGCAAATCCAGGCCAGCTGGATTCAAAAAGACCTGTCTCAAAAAGACCAAAAAAAAAAAATTATTTTATTTTATGTTTGAGTGTATCACCTGCATGTATATAAGTGCACCCGTATTGTGCAATGCCCCTGGAGGTTAGAAGAGGGCATCGGATCCCCTGTGGCTGTTAGTCACCATGTGGGTGCTGGGAATCAATCTTGAGTCCTCTGCAAGAGCAGCCAGTGCTCTTAACCACTGAACCATCTCTCCCCCTTCTGTAAACATTTTATTCTCCACCCCAACCTCCCTCTCACTACCTATGTGTGTCTCCTATGTGGTTGCACAGCAACAGAGTGGACTAAATGCCAGAGAATTGTATGTTTGGAAATAGTATGTTATGTGAATCTTGCCTTAAAAAAAAGTGAGATTCAATGACAATGTGTTGGCAGAAGTGAGGGTAAAATAGGGACTGCTGAATAAAGAGCTTGGGCTTAGGAACTAAAGAAAAGCGGGGGAGGGAGGGCTGGAGAGATAAGAACACTGGTTATTCTTGCAGAAAACCCAGGTTCAAATCCCAGCACCCACATGGCAGCTAACAACTGTCTATAACTCCAGTCCCAGGGGATCTGACAGCCTCTTCTGACCTCTACGGGCATTGCATGACACGGGTGCACTTACCCACATGCAGGCAATACATGCATACACATAAGATAAAAATAATAAAATTTAAAAAAGAAAAAGCAGAGGGGAATTGAAGAGATGGCTCAGCAGTTAAGAGTACTGGCTGCTCTTGCAGAGAACCCAGGTTCAAATCTCAGCACCCACATGGCAGCTAACAACCATTCGTAACTCCAATTCCAGGGGATCCAACACCCTTTTCTGACCACCAACAGGCACTGCATGACACAGGTGCACTTACATGCAGGCAATACACTCATATACATAAAATCAATCAAATAAAAGTAAAGGGAAAAGGCAAAGAGCAAGGCCAGAGCTGGAGCTGTGAGGACACGTAACTGCAGGGCAGTGTAAGAACAGACATGTCTGTCACTGGCTCTCTAAAACCAATGAAGTCAGCAATACATAAAATCACCTGGTGTGAAGAGAATTGCATATTTAAACTTGTGGAGCCACAGGGATACAGCAGTGTGCTGGCCAGGTGATCCAGAAACCTCAGCAACAGCAGAATTCAAAGCTAGAGATGATGATGAAAGAAAACGACCTGCTTCCTCCCAGACTCCTTGGGGACACCAGAAGGTTGGAGCAGTATCCTCATGATAGGCATGTGATTGACATCTCATGACCATGTGGGGTTACTTCATTGATCTAAGAATCCCTTCTTGAGTAGGTCTCAATTTTACTTGTAGGGAAACACCTTTAATTAGGGTCATGCTGCACTCCCTAACATTTCCCTTTACTAGCAACCAAGCTGCTAGTTCTGGGCCGCAGCCCCCAGCACTTGCCTTGTAGCAACTTGGAGATTTTGTGTGTTTGCGATCAGAATATGTGACTAGGCTTCTCGATAGATGGTGACAGTAGAAATCAAGAGAGAATGGGCCCCTCAGAGGGAGCATTTGGAAGCATTCGTAATATTGCCAGCTTTTTATTTCACAGGTTGATGACATTAAAAACATGCCTTGTCCTTTCCATCCAATATTTAAAAAATAAACAAAGAAGGTCATATTAAAAGATAGCTCTTAATTTAAGCTCAACAGGTCTAGAGCTGTGAAAAACTTGTTACACATCTATATTTTTCTCATCAAGGGCCAATGAAAACTTTGTTATAGACCAACATTTGAAAACTACCAGTTTAAATAACCAGAATCTATATAGGAAAATTCAGTTAATATTTTATTTTTAATATTCTTTGACTTCAGTTCTATTTGGAAGGAAATATGTTTAAAACATCTTGATTATAAAAAATGACTTAGTTGGTTTTCTCCCCAATAATTGCTGAGGTTTGGAAGAGAAAAATACCTAAATCCTGATTTACAAATTTCCAGAAATTTTGCCAACATTTCAGGTAAATTAGCGGGGGTAGAGGGGACTACTGACAGAGCGTTTCTCCTTTAAAATGTTGTAAGTTGATCTAACATATCTAAAGCCAATCAAGAATGATTAAAACATAACAATATTTACATTTCACAGAGAAGGAGAAATCTTGGAGCCTCTCCATGTCTGTCTAAAGATTGGTCATTCATTTGCATTCAGATAAATTCTTAGTTTTCAATCATCCAGAATAGTTCTCAACTTATTAACTAACAAGACTAAATAGAGTTGCGTTCATGCATTGTAATGACAATGTAATAAAGGCTTTCCTGATTTTTTTTTCTTTTAATCAAATTTCCCAAATAATGTCTAATCGCCCTCAGATTCAGTTACTAAACATTCTACAATGTTGTCACTTCTAGAAGGAAAAAGAAAACCAAAACTTGCTTACAACTATAGAGGTAAACCTGGAAAATCCCAGATGCCAAAGGTTGTAATAGGATCTCAGGGCATGGTGGATTGCCTGAGACACCAGAAAAAGTTCCTCCTGCCTATTAGCAAGCCGTGAGGCCTGAGAACAAATTAAGGGTGAATTTTTAGGTGACCAGTCCTTGAAGATTCATAGTGCTTCTTTCTAGCTTTTGGAAGATGACAATGGAGCTAGTTCAATGCCAAGAGGCAACTCCTTTTCTGCCACCATTTTTAAAAATTATTTTTATTTTAAGTGTATGAGTATTTTACTTTCGTATGTATTCGGGTACCACATGCATGCCTGGTGCCTGCTATTCATGCATCTTTCCCTTCTAAGCTCTAATTGTCCATCAAATCCTTTCAACACTCACCTCCTCTGGATTTCCAAGATGGGTGACTTGTTCTGTTCCAATGCTCTGGAAACCAATCCCCAACAACTTGATGCTAGATTTTCTTTGTAAAATATACATGTGCTAATACATTTACAGATCTACCCTCTCTATAGCCTTTAGAAAGGATACTACATCCCCCAGCCCCTTTTTTGTCTCCATTGAGGACCTTTATCCATCTTCATCCCGCTCCCAAATCAGAAACTTCATAGGACAGCACAGCATGCTTGGGAAGAGTTATTCATTTAAGCAAGACACTGAAATCCTATAGGATTCATGGATGTGGATTTTCATCTTTCTTTGCCTCCAGCTTCTTTTCACCAGCATATGCAGAGCTTCTAGAATAGTCCCCACTCAGAAAGAATCACTTTGTATCCTTGTTCCTCTCATACTGTCTCTAGTTTCTATGGGCTTGTTAGGGATGATCAGAACACAAAGCCAAGCTGTTAATAACTTGGGATTGGGCACTATGCACAGGAAGCACTAAAAAAACCCTGCAAAAACCATTTCATGTTTTTTCAGACATAATTATTGAATTTTATTATTATTTTGTTTTTTTGAGACAAGGTCTCCCTGTAGCCCCAGCTGGCCTAGAACTCGCAATGCAGACCAGGCTGGCCTGCTTCTGCCTCCTGACTGCTGAGATTAAAGGTGTATACCACCATGCCCAGCTTTTTCAGGCTTAATTTTTTTTTTTGGTCTTTTTGAAACAGTAGCCCCAGATGGCCTGAAACTCACAGAGATCTGCCTGCCTCTGCCTCCTGAGTGCTGGGACTAAAGGCATGCACCATCACACCCAGCTCAAGCTTAATTTTTAAGAACTGTTTCTCCCTAACCCACTTTTACTTTTCATCTCCTCTCTCCTACCTATAACTAACAATGGCAGGGGCATCTCATCCATTTCACACACCTAATTCGATCCTTCCAAATGTTACTTAGTGCTCCAGAGTCTTTGAGTTATATGACATAGGGGGAGAGGCCCCACCAAGGGAATCTGTGATGCCAGGTGGCAAAGACCACCTTTCTCTCTCCAGGTCCCAGTCTGGTAAAAATGGGGATTTGGTGCTGACTTTTATTTGAAAGTAAGTTGGGCCTTCCAAAAAAATCCATCTGTGACTGCTCATACCTGCGTGGGTAAGTTTCCGAGGCTCTACAGGCAGTGCTTTGGCGGCCCTAGTCCTACCCTCAGGGATGCAAATAGAAACAGCCGCAAGCAAGCCTGGAAAGCATGTCCAGTAGTTTGATTTGCATGGGGAGCTTTTGTCTCCGAGTGCAGGCAGCCATTTTCCCCAGGGCTCCACAGCCCTCCGGAAATATGACTTACAGGGGTTGGGGGCCCCTGGCCCAACCTGATGGGTGTGATTTGAATGTTCATTGCCACAGCTGCTGCGCCCGGCCCTGGTCACTGCCATCGGTCTCGCTCCATTTTACTGCTTCAGAATCCCCTTGTGCATGTTAGTGGTTAATACAGCAGCCAGGAGACGCCAGACAGCTCTCTGCACCTGGTTCAAATTTAAGGCTCATTTACACATGATGTCACACGCGCATTGTCAGCGCGAGGGAGGTCAGGATGGTTCATTTTGGGAAGGTTCGCATTGTTGAGTCTTTACAACATTCACTGCTATTAATGCCTTAACCATCTGACTTGGATTTCGGTTTTCTGGCATGAGGTAATCCCAGGCACTAGATTTATATGCTGAATGGGAAGCCAGCAAGGGTGGCTAATCATGCTGGTTTGCAGATCTGCACCTCTGGAGCCTTGGGATGGAATTAGAGGGCCACATGGCATGTAGCAAATCATAGGGGCTCTGAGAGGAGGGGAAATAGCCAGACCTAGAAGCAGGGCCAGGGAAGGGCTGCTGCTAAGCCAGGGTGCTTGATTGAAGAATAGAAACCAAAGTATTGGCTGGGACTCTGAATCAGGTATTCTAGTTTGGCCAGTGTTTGGGGGCATTATTTAACCAAGCCTTGCTCATTACCAATGGAAATCCCAAACCATCTTCCCAGGCCCATTCAAGTCTTGTTCCATGGAGCCTTTCCTGACCACCCAGTCCATAGTAATTTCTCTTCTAAATGCCCAAATGCTTTTGTCAATAAAATAAGTAGAGCAACTGTTACCAAGCACTCAATTTCTGTTATCAATTCCCT
Source organism: Nannospalax galili (assembly GCF_000622305.1). Classification (NCBI taxonomy): domain Eukaryota; kingdom Metazoa; phylum Chordata; class Mammalia; order Rodentia; family Spalacidae; genus Nannospalax; species Nannospalax galili. The sequence continues at coordinate 470,356 of NW_008343385.1, read as the reverse complement.
TTTCCCTCATAACAATCTGACATGGAAGGCATTATTCTTTCCATCTTTTAGATGCTGGAACAGATTGAGAGAGTTTGAAGCACATGGCCAATGCCAGAGCTGACAGGACTTGGGAGGAAGACTGACTCCAAGGTTGGGTTCCAAACTACCAAGGTAGGCTCTGTACTGAATAGTGGTTCCATCTTTGCAAAGTGGTAACATGGCAGAGCCAGTCTGTGTCTCAAAGACATAGCACGAAGGATCCATAGTAGTGCTTTCAGATGCCCCCTGTGCAAGTGACCATTCCCTCTGCCTTTCCTATCTCCTGGCCCTCAGTGTAGTGACCCTAACATATGCTTAAATAGGAGGGTGGGAATCAGCCCCTTTACCCTCACCAAAACTAGTTTCCTATCATCTGCTATATTGAAGTATTTGTGATCTTTGGCTAACTACCTCGTCACCTGTTACTGTCCTTTGTCCTGTGGTTAAAACACTAAAACTGGTCTGCTTTTTACAGCTCCAGTAAATCTCTTTCCCACACAGGGAGTTCAGAGAATGTCCTTTAGACCTGCCAACTGCTTTGAGTTTGTTTTGAGACTGGAATAAGATTTATTTCCCTGATGGTCCCCTTATGATGGACTTTCTTGATCCATAAGTCTTAGTGGTAATCAGTCTATGGTGTGGTAACACTGAGAGCACCTTGAAGGGGCAAAACTGAGCAGGTTGAGAGACTGGGGAAGGGTTCTTAGAACTCTGAAAGGGTAAGTAAGCGGCGCACAGATCCTACCTAACACTTTCTCCATGCAGCCATCCTCGTTAGGTTCTGGCTTCTAGTACTTTCCCACTTGCTCCTTGAGTCACAGGGTGCAAACAGCCTCGCGTTTTTACTGTTATAAATTGAACTGTGCCCCTCTTCTTACATCCGTATTTTTTCATTTATTGTTTGTTTTGTTTTAGTTTTTAATTTTTTTATTTTATGTGTATGAGGGCTTTGTCTGCATGTATGTAAGTGCACCACATGAATGCAATATCCACAGAGGCAGAAGAGGGTGTCAGGTCCCCTGGAACTGGAATTAGGAATGGTTGCTAGCTGCCATGTAGGTATGGAGTATTGAACCTAGGTCTTCTGGAAGAACAGCAAGTGTTCTTAACTGCTGAGCCATCTCTCCAGCCCCTTTTTTTTTTTTTTTTTTTTTAAACAATTTTGCTGTGTAGCTCAGGCTGGTCTTGAACTCATGGCAATCCTCCTGCCTCTTGCTTCTGGGTGCTGGGATTATAGGTGTTCACCATCATGCCCTGCTAACATTCATATGTTGAAACTCCTAACCCCCATACCTCAGAATGCAACATGTATGAAGATAAGGCCTTTATAGAGGTAGTCCAATTAGAATGATGGCCTGTAGTGGACCCTGATTTAATATGGCTATTGTTCTTAAGAGGAAAGGGCATGAAGCAGGCACATGCACAGAGAAAAAGACCAAGGCCACGTGAGGACATGGGGAGAAGTGGCCACCTGCAGTACGAGGAGAAAGGCCTCAGGAGAAACCACATGTTGATCCTGAACTAGCCGCCAGAACTGTGGCAAATGTCTATATCTTTTTAAGCCACTTGCTCTGTAGCATTTTGTTACAACAGTATTAGCAAATAATACATTATCCCTTAGGGTACCTCTCTATCACTTGGTGATGTCTTTAAACCTTGCTTATTACTTTGTATAAGGCCTTTCATTAAACGTTTTTGGGGAGATGCTATCTTAAAAGGAGGAAAGACTTACTTTGATTCATGGTTTTAAAGGTTTCATTCATGGTTGGTTGGCTCCACTGCTTTTGGGCTTTGGAGAAGCAGTGCCTCATGGGAAGGAGCTAGCAGTGGAGCAAAGCTCTTCATCTCATGCAGCCAGGAAGCAAAAACAGAAAGGGGACTGGCTAGGGTCCCTGTGTCCCCTTCAGAGGCACACTTCCAGTGGTGCCCATTTTGACCATTTGAGCTGTGTGAAGGACTCTCCTGACCCCAACTCTCAGAAGACTTCTGAAGACTGCTGAGAGATATTTCCTCAGAATGCTGCTGCAGTCTGTGTTTCCTTGATATCCTTTTCACCTTTGAACACAGCCAGGAATCACTGAAAGTGGGCAGTGTGGACCCTGCTGATAAAGTATCGAGTTCATCAGAGAAGAATGTGGTATTCTGCTTGCAAACACCTGTCTCTGCCTCCCAAATGCTCCACCATCTCAGAAGCACCACAGGCTGGCACCCATTTTAACACATGGGACTTGGGGGATTCCAAACTCAGATGAAAGCAGGTGTCATTTGTTCCTTCTTGGGCCTCTGACTGTTAGATGTGCATAGGTTCTACAGGAGGGCTTAGTGGCAAAGGGAAGAAAATAGATGAGTGGAGGCAGCACTTTCTAAGTCCTAGGTACAAAGGTGCTTCTCCAGGGTGTTTCCTCTTAAGACCTGGGTTGGGACTAGTCATTTCCTATGAGATTCAGTTTTCCTATCTGTAAAGTGTAGATAACAAAAATGTAGATAAAAAGTGTCTTTGGGAGTACTTTTTAAGGTATACGTTGGAAGCAAATATATTCATGAAACCAAGAAGACCCAACAAGAAAACAGTGCCCTGCTGTATAGTATCTGTAACCAATTTCATTGATAACAATGCACAAAGCACTGAAATCTTCCAGGGTGAGAGAAAGGTGGTCTCTGCTATGAATGATGGATGAGGGTGTCTTATAGGAAAGGCTCTGTCCTGTGCTCAGGAATCCTTGAAAATCATAGTGAAGCAGAGACAGGGACTCTATTCACCAATCTGCTGTCAGATTTTCATTATTTCGTCAGAAAAACAACCAATTTTTACTTCACATGAATGCATTACAGTCACACACATTCAATAGGTGAACATGTGCATCCCTGCATCATCTGTCCTTTTTGTTCAGGAGTGAAATCAAATGAATCAGCTGGAGAGTAGAGCAGCTTAGACTACTGTAGGGATAGATTGTTAGCTTTGGCTTCTGTTTCCTGCTTCCAGTAAGCAATGCTTCTGAACCTTGTTATCTTTACCCACATAAGGTAAAGTAGTCCTCACTGTCCCTACATTTGCCAAGAGGAAAGTCCTGACGATACACATAGGGATGCTGCTAGAAAGAGGAAAGGAACCAGCCACCCAGGTTGCAGCTGAGAGGAGACAGACAGGCACTGAAGACTGAAGCAAAGTCTGGAAGTTGAAGAGCCCAAGTAGCCTCTCATCTTTGTTGACTGGTCTTCCCTGGAGTGGGCCAGGGAACCCAGGCTTCCTCCTGAGCTGGACCTCTGGGTCTCCACAGTAGAGCTTTCTCTTGAAGGATGTGTGATAGGAGTGCTTTCTTGTTAGCATACTATTTCTCCATCCATCCTGTATCTCTAAGGCATTCTTGTAGGTGAAAATATGACCCCATGATTTAGCCAAGTGAAAAGAGAATAAAATCTCATGACATAAAGATCTAGAAAGAATGTTGCTTTCACACAAAAGCAGTAATAACAACAAAACTCCAGACAGACTTCAAATGTACCATTTCTTGATCCATCAGATTGCTGAAGCCACAGAGCAGCAAAGGTCTGAAATCTTTTGATGGGGCCTGTGGAGAAACACAGGTACTTAACTGGAGGCAGGTGTAGCCATAGAATTAAGGTGGAGCAGGGAAAAATAGTGGGAAATCAGTGTGGGTAGTGAGAGCACGGCCTCTAGGGGCTACATATATAGGGGGCTCTCCAAGAACCCCATCAGGGACTCATAGGAAGACCAGCTAAGACTGGGGACTATAGCTCAGTGATAGAGTATGTGCCTAGCATTCATGAGGCCCTAGGTTCAATCTCAAGTACAGAGAGAGAGAGAGAGAGAGAGAGAGAGAGAGAGCAAGTGAGAGAGAGAGAGACAGAGAGAGACAGAGAGAGAGAGAGAGAGAGAGAGAGAGAGAGAGAGAGATCAAGGCAGAATATACAGTATAGGTCTGGAAGAAGGGAAAACAGCCATTGCAGAGGAGCAAGAACCCCACCCAGACCCCTCTCCCCACCTCACTTCCAGAACCAGTTTTTTGTCTACAAAAGAAAGGATAAAACAGTTCTCCCCTCAGACTACCATAGAAACCTACAGAAAGAAGGAAATAGACACAAGCAGAAGGAACAGACATACAGAGCACAAAACCTAAGTGGATAACTGCCAGTCAACACACTCTCCTACAAGAACCTCTTTTTAAAGAATTCCTTCAAGCAGGAGAGATGGGATACAAGATAGAAGTATGAGTCTGAATAAAGAGATGAAGAGCATGGGGATTCACTAAATAAAAGTAAGCTAAAATACATCTAAAATATATAAATTATTCTAAAAGATAGATGGGTAAACAGAGTAGCAATGCATCATGTGCATAGGATATGTAAAACAGTGTCTCATAATAATAGTATAAAGGTTGGGAAAGAAGAATGAATGAATGTAAGATCCTTACAAGTGAGGCTATATAAACAATCACTAAAAAGAATTTGAAGAGATACAAATCAAATAGTGGAGATGAAAGTTAATCATAAGAAATGCTTAATTAGCCCAAGAAAAACCAGAGAAATCTGTTAATAGTAGCAACAATCATGAAATAAGATGGTAGTTTTGTTTTGTGTGAGGTGCTGAGGATTGAATTCAGGCCCTTACGCATACTAGGCAAGCTCTCTACCACTGAGCTGCATTCTAGCTCAAGATGATAGACTTTAAATGAACTGTAGTAATAACTACATTAAATGTGAATGTTCTAAACACATCAACGATAAGTTAGAGGTTGTCAGACTGCATAAAAAAGCAAGATTGCTCCATGTAGTGTCTTCTGTAAGAAACCCATTTAAAATATAAAAACATAGATAGCTTTAAAATAAATGAAGAAAAGATACTCCATGAAAATGATCCAAAGTAACATCAGACAAAGTGAACTTCCTAACAAGAAATGCTACCAAGGAAAAGATACACACTTAGAAAGATGGTGTAACAGCCCTGAATATGTATGACCATCAAGGAAGTTTCAAAATATAATATAGCAAAGCCAATGAAACGGAAAGAAGAAATGGGCATATCTGCTATTATTGTTGGAAAGATAGTCCCCTCTAAGAGAGTGATAGAAAATCAACATGACCCATCAACATAACCTAACTGACATTATTTAAAACTCAGTCCAATAATAACAGATTACATATCCTCTTCAAATGTGCTTCCAACACTCCCCCAAAACATTTTGAGCCATAAAACAAACTTTAGTATTTTTTAGAAAATTAAAATTCAAAATATATAATGTTGGGTTGCAGTGAAATTTAACTAGAAATTGTTAGCAGAAAAATTCTTAGAAAACCTCCAAAATTTCAGTATTAAACAGCACACTTATAAATAACAAATGACTCCAGGAAAATGCAAAAGTACATGTGTTGAAGAGCTTCAGTGGCACACCTGGGTAAAGGGAACCTCATTTAAAGAATTTCCTCCATTGGGGGATTGGCCTGCGGATATGTATGTGGTGTTTTGTAAGGTGTTTTGATCAAATCCATGTCCATTCCCTCCCCTCCAACATTCCCCCCTCTGAAAAGTTAACCCTAAAATCTTTTAAGGATTAGATACAAGCTCCCAAATACTTTTGACATTTTTGGTCTTTGGGAACACAGTATGTTGCTAACAGGCCCAAGAACATTTTGACTTTTAGCCAAGAAACTGGCTACATTTCTTTGGGGTCTTTTTACATTAACCGT
>NW_008343385.1:440479-464360 GCF_000622305.1 Nannospalax galili | reverse complement strand
TTCGCCACTTAAAGAAATAAAAGGCAGGAAATAAGTATTGCTAGAAATATTGGGGGAGTCCTAGAGGAGCCATCATCTGATACGTAGGAAATCAAGGGTCCTCTCTTGGGGTTCTTATTCTCATTTATAAAAGTATGCCTCAACTGGGGAATTTCCTCTATTGGACTTGCCCTGTGGGCATGTCTGTGAGGCATTTTCTTGATTGTTGAGTGATATAGGAGTGTCCAGCCCACTATGGGTGCTTCCACCCCTGGGCAGGTGGTCCTAGGTTATATATATAAGCAGGCTGAGCACAGGCCAGGAGAGCAAGCTAGTAAGCATGTTCCTCCATGATCTGTGCTCCAGCTCCTGCCTCCAGATTCCTGCCCCGAGTTCCTGTCCTGACTTCCCTCAGTGATAAATTGTGACCTGGGAGATGTAAGATGCAATAAACCCTTTCCTCCCCAAGTTGGTTTTGTTTAGTGTTTTTATCACTTTAGAACAGTCCATAAGAACAAGCTAATCTGAAAGCAAAGGAAATAATAAGATCAGAAACCAATAAAATTGAAAACAGAAAAACAACAGAGAAAAATCAGTGAGAACAAAAACTGGTTATTTGAAAAGCTCATTAAAGTTGGTAAGTCTTTACCCAGGCTGGCCAACAAAACAAGAGACACAAGTGAACAGCTTCAGGAATGAAGGAGGGAAATCACTACAGATCCCACAGACACTGAAAGAATAATAAAAGAATTCAGTGAGTGGCTCTCTACAACCCACTTAGCACAGTTAATAGTACATTGGTTCATGTGATTAAACTGACTGGTTCCTTAAAAGATTCAAATAGCCAAAATGCTTATTCCTTTCATATAATTATTAAAGATATTGAATTCTAGTTATTAAAGTCTCAGAGATAGTCAACAGTAAAATCGTACACAACATGCCTTTTGGTGTTTCTTCTTCGTTTTGATTGAATGCAGAACACTCAATGTATAGAACAAAACGGTAAATGGTTTTTGTGCCTGGAAAAGGGCCTGCCTCTTTTGCTAGTTTGAGTGGACAGAGGCAGACTTTGCACTCTCATGGGGTTTTGTTGCTGCTATGGCTATATTCAGTGCACTTCTGGATTCAGAGTCCATTACTATTACTTTGTGTGTGTGGTCATGACTAGGGTGTCAGAGGTATTTGGGTTTTTGCTGTCAATGTTCCTCTGCAGGTTTCACTGTGTGTCTGTACCTCAGAGACGGTCTTTTTCCATGTTCTTGCCTCCCAATGGGGTATTGGGGTAGACTGTTGTTGCTTCTAACTTGGGGGTGTGGGCTGTGTTTGGTCCTACTTAGGTCTCAGATTTAGGCAGGCCCTGGATAGCTGAGTCTCAGGAGTGGGCTTTGCTCACTATTCTTGCCCTGCCACCTGCAGCAGCCAAACTGTACCTTGTATCACAGACAGGAGGAAAATGTCCTGGTCCTGCCTGGACATCAAGAGTTTGATCTTTTATTCTTCCTCCGCTACAGTGAGTCTGCACCCGACCTTGACTGAACCCAACCTTGACTGCAGAAGAGTTGAAGAGCTTTGTGCCTTTTCTTCAGCAACGTTGCTGCCCTTCCCCCACTTGTACCATGGAGGGCATCATTCTCAGCCACCTGCCCTGCTTTCAATCCCTAATCAATGGTGGAGACCCATGGAAAAGAGCCTAGAAGAAGGTCTGAATTCTTGTGTTTGAACTCCCAGGTATGCCATCCTCCAGTGTTAGTGACTTTGGGTCTTCATATATTTTGTTAAAAATTTTTGCTGAGTTCTCCTTTACTTTTCATATGGTACCCAGAGCTGCCTCTTTGTCTACTCAACCACAAGCCCTTCCTTGTTCCCTTGCTCTTGGCTGTCTTTCCATAGACTTCAGGCTCTTGGATTCTCTCTGATATTAGCTGACTGATAGATTCAAGAACTTGGACGGTTCTAGAGTTCATTCTTGTAGAATGGGAGAAGCACAATTTTCAGCTTTCTGCATGTTAGTCAGGAGTGAACTTTCATATCATCTACTTTCATATCTAATTAATCATATGCTCTATCCTAAGCTTTCATTTTCAAATGATTCTTGGCTATTTGTAAATACCTATTTCCCTCAAAGCACTTTAAAATCTTTTTGTTAGGCTCGCCATGTCCCAACCTCTTTTTAAAAAACCTTTTAGATAGAAACCGTATGAAAACACATAGAATCATTTGAGTCTCAGACGAAACTCCATCCCCAAGATGGGGAAGGTGGGTGTGATGGGAAGAGTAACTCAAAGATCAGCCTGCCTTTAAACCCTACCCATTTTGCTGTGTGCCTTTAAAATTCTAGCATTTTTGTAAAGAGAAACATTCTAGAATACTAGTGGATTAGACTGTATTTGGGGGGAATGGAGAGATGGCACAGTGGTTATGAATGTTTACTGCTCTTTCAGAGGACCAGAGTTCAATTCTTAGCACCCACATTGGCAGCTCACAACCTCCTGTAACTCCAGCTCTAGGGACCCGGACTTCTTCTGGTTTTGGGTACCCTTACACATGTGGGCATACATTCACACAGACACACATTGACACGTGAATAAAAACAAAAAATTTAAGTGTATGCTGACTGGAAATGTAACTCAGTGGTAGAGCTCTTGCCTAGCCTGCACGAGTTCCTAGGTTCAATCCCCAGCACCATGAAATGGGTGAGTTAACTAATGAATAAAATGTGTATAGTTTGCATTGGAACTAAAGGACACAACCATCACTTCACTTACAAATTAAGACCATACAGCTCCGTGGTTTTGTGTGAATTGGGTGTGCAAAAAGGAAAGGGATTCTGTTAAGCAACAGGGGTGCTGGAGCAGAAATTGCTGGGCGTGGCATTGGGAGCAGTGGGTAACTGAGAATGAGGATTCGGAATCTCCTTGTGGAGGTGGGAGAAGAGAAAAAGACCGATGGTCACCTCTGCATTCACATGTGAACCTGTAGCCAGAGGAAAGCCCAGCCAGGCCTGACCCAGCTTCTCACAACAACTTGGCATGATCGGTAGGCTCTAGAATGTGGCACAGGGAAACCATCGGGAGCATCAGTTCCCAGACCTGTTGCTCCAGCAGCTCTGAATCAAATGAGTAACCAGCAATTTCAGAAAGAATTTTATGAGAGAAAAGAAAAACAATGGAGAGGAAAATAAAAAAGAAGGAAAGAAAAAGGAACAACAAAGAAACTTCTTGATATTTTCCACAGACCGCTTTAGGAAGAGAGTGATGCAGTTCAATAAGAGCCGACAATCCTTGTTGACTCAGGACATTTTGCAGACCAGGAACTGAGGAAGGGCAGACACCCACATGCAGACCTCAGTCTTGATTTTTTTTATACATTTTTTGTAGATTAATATTTAATTTTTAACCAACTCCAGCACCTCATTAAGGAGGGGCCTGTTCTTTGCCAAACTCTTCCAAGGGAACCTGCTGGGTTTGACTGTAGGTGTCAGCAAACATTTCCCAGTGCGTTCTAATGGGAGAATATTTATTTTGCAACACTCCTCCCTAACCAAAAATACAATTATGTGACAAGTTTTATATGGCCAAAGGGATTTGGACTGAGATTGGGTATCCATAATGTGCCCTGACATGGAGAAACACAGCTTTGAAAGCATTTTCCTTTGGCCTGGACAGGGTTCCACATCCTGAAGAAATGGTGCCTCATGGGAATTTCTCTTTAGCCCTGAGGGGAAAAATAGTTTGGAAACACCATAACTGTATGTTTGGTGTGGGATCGTGAATCCTGGAAGGTCTTTGAAGGAGGCAAATAGGTATGTGAAATAATCATTAGTTCCTGCAAGCTTATTTCATAATGGCCTACAAAAATATACAGATTCCATTCCTAAAGCTGACACGCCTTTCTACAGCTAGTTTTTTAAAACAATAAAGATTTTCCACAAAGTCATTTTCTGTTTTTGTTGGGATAACATTTAGAACGAGGTAGAAAAGACCTGTGCCAGAATAATTAGATTGAAGGCCAAAATCTCCAAGATTTTACTTGGATCTGATGATTTCCAACACTGCCCAGGATCTGAGGCTGGATAGCACACATGTCCAGCGGCCACAGGGGAGGCTACTGCTCTGCCAGGCATTTTGGGAGCATCAATACAAATGGCCAATTCTGCTGGGTGAAATATTATTATCTGTTAAGCAAAGGCACTGTCAGGAGAAGCCGGAGGAATGGCAGTACCACATGTAACAGGACTCCCAAGGGCTCCCACCCTTTCCATCACCTCCTTTTGTACATTTAGAACATGTCCCTGGGAGCACCTCCCTGACCTAGGAGCCAAGACTCAGTGTCCCCAGCCCAAGGCCAAAAGGAGAGTTTGAGTTGAAGGCTCATTTCTGTGGCTCTGGAACGTGTGACACTTTGGAAATTTGGAACCACTGTAGAGAGGTGTGTATGGATGGGGCAGAACTTGAATTAATGTTAATAAAAGAGGCATGGCATGATGGCTATAGCTTTAATCCCAGTGCTTGGGGGGGCAAAGACTGGTGGATCTCTGTGAGTTCAAGGCCAACCTGGTCTACATAGTGAGTTTCAGACCAGCTAGGGCTACAGGGAGCTCCTGTCTCAAAAAGACAAAAAAATATGGGGATGTGAGTGGGTCAGTCCAGCTGGCCCATCCACCTGTCCAGGTGCCCCTCGGCTTTGGACATGTCTTCATATATCGCTTATATAGGCCTTGGGGCCTATTTAGATTGTGTAGATGAAAGGCAACAAGATTATTTTGATATATCACAGTGAAAGATTTATCGTCCTCTTTTTTTTTTTTTTTTTTTTTTTTTTTTAAAAAAAAAAAAAAAAAAAAAAAAAAAAAAAAAAAAAAAAAAAAAGAAATGAAATTAAAAATAAATAAATAAATAAATAACCTTTTAAAAGATGATTGTATTTAGGGGCTGGATAGATGGCTCAGTGGTTAAGAACACTTGCTACTCTTGCAGAGGACCCAGTTTCAGTTCCAGTACCCACACGGTAGCTAACTGTAACTCCAGTATTAGGGGATCCGATGCCTCCTTCTGGTCTCTGCAGACATTGCGTGCATGAGTGTACTTACATGCAGGCAAAACACTCACATATAAAATTCAAATAAGATAATTGTATTTATATAATAAGGATAGTATGAAACTGGTTGCAGGTGGATAATTTATGCATATGAATGAAAATACAATTTTGACACATAAACTCAATAGGAAATGTAGAAATGTAGGTTTAAACAAGAGGTTGTGCATCAGTTCATGGTCCATTCAGCATAGCATATCATCCAGGCATAGCTGGCAAGGCCACATGTCAGCATCATCAGATTAGGAAACTACTTCCCACCCCACATCTTATTTTGCTTCTCTAATTGATCATGATTCCTTCATCCATTCATCCCTAAATCCATCATCAGCTTCCAGGTCTCCATGTGCAAAGGATTTTTTCACCTTTTATCTTATAAAGTATAAAGAACAATATTTCCTTTCACATACCTAAATTTACTTTACTCTCCAAGGTAGAAAGGAAAAGAAATGCTGTTATTTTGGAATCTGGAACAGACTCTCTATGTTTACCTTCCATACACCTTTCATAATTTTGTAGCATTGCAGATTTGTTGCTTCCTTTCATCCTTCATCTTTCCAGGAAAAAAAGGTCCATTTTTTTTTCTTGGCTGTACAGAAGCTATTCCATTTTCTGGGTGTATTATTATTATTGCATTTCTCTGGACCTTCTCCAGCCTCATTTTGCCTTCCTGGCAAAGGCATGTTTTTAAAAGAAGTTATTTGGGAGAATAACCTCAACATGGTTTATTATTTTTCCTGCTTCATCAAACACCAGTTTGCCACGTTAACAACTGTTGGTAAAGCCAAAAATTAGTAGTGAGTAAATAGTTGAGTTTCAAAATAGAAGTGTTGACATAGACTTACTATACTAATTTGCTAATCCTTTTGGGACATGCGCATACATAGAAATGACTGAGTGCACACCCACACAACTGCAGAACATCCCAGGTGGTGATGATTACACACTCACCCACAGCAGCCACTCAGCGATCGGTAAATTGTAAATGTTGAGTGTGCAGACACAGATTTATACAAATTCCCAAAGTGATCGTGGAGCATATGAGTCAATGTTACAGAACTGGAAGAGTTCCCAGACACATAGACCAGCCCCACATCTCTCAATTTGGCAACACCTGAGCTAGCCAAGTAAAGCTGTTGTTTTTCTTGTAGACCCACAGTACATTGACTGCACCCAGCACTTATATCTGGCCCCAGAGGTGAAAAGATCAATGGGCCCTGGCCCTAGCTACAGAAGTAGGGAAGCCCTTCAGTTGCAGTTGCAGGAGATTAACAGGATTTAGTCCATAATCTATTTAGAGAAGGCTGACTACACATAGTGACCATATTTATTATCATGTATTTACTATGATTTCAGACTTTCTGCCTTTTAACATTGAAGTTTTCTTAATGAGAAGAAAATGGCATATTCACAAATATATAATGTGCAGTGCCACAGTGGAAAACGGAGGCAGGGCACGGCTGGACAGGCCTGGAGGCTGAGGCAGGCATTAGAGAGAACTTTAACTTGGGCCTCAATCAAGGGGGAAGGTGGGGAACAGCACTAACTAGACCCATCCTTGCCTCATTTTGAGGCAATTTCCTCTTGTTCAGGACTTTGGAAAGATAAAGAACTCTGATAGGAGATGGCCTGATACTAACCCTCGTTTTTGAAGGCTGGTAAATCATCCATAATAAATGCTCCTTCCAGACTGCAATCTGCCCAGTCCCTGTTCCTGTCCTTGGGGCTTTCATGTCCATCTGGTTTTGCTCTTTGGTGAAGAAGCAGACAGGAGGACTATGGTGAGATGACCAGGCAAACACATCCCTGGACCCCATTCCAGTTTAGGGTCTTTCTCCAGGATTTCAATGGGTCACAGCTCCCTATGCTTGTTGAACTTGGGCTTCATTTGAATTTAAAACAGAAAACAAAAAACAAAAAACCCTGAAAACCTTACGAGCTCATTCTCACCACACCATCCTGCATTTAACACGCAGTGTCTGCATTTTAAAATGCAAGCTTTCTGAGAATATCATTTCATGGTTTTTCTGACACAAGGTCTCACTGTGTCCCCCTGGCTGGCCTTGTACTTGTATCAGTCCTCCTGCCTCTGCCTCTTCAGTGTAGGGATAAAGGCATGAGCCATTCAACCTTCTAAGAATGGCATTTTAATGCAGAGGTTTCTAGACCAGTAAAAATTTCTACATATTTTTGTAAAAAAAAAATCACTAAGTCAAAACCCAAGCTTGACAATAGTACAAGCCTAATTAAAGTGCTTTTATTTTGTTAAGTGAGAACATTAAGAAGAAAATTCCCATCTAATGACACCGATACGCCCTAAAATAAATTTTAGGACTAGGGTAAAGTGCTTGATTAATATGCATGAAACTCTGGGTTCCACCCCTAGCACCACATAAACTGGGCATGGGAACACACCTGTAATCCCAGAAGTCAGAAGACAAAACCAGGAAGATCAGGAGTTCAAGCTTGTCTTCACCTACAAAGCAAGTTTTTTAAAAAATATTTTATTTATCATTTTTATTTTATGTGTATGTGTGTATTGCCTGCATGTAGGTAAGTGCACCCATGTCGTGCAATGCCCGTGGAGGACAGAAGACGCTGTGGGAGCCTCTGGAACTGGAGTTACGGACAGTTGTTAGCTGCCATGTGGGTGCTGGGATTCGAGCCAGGGTCTTCTGCTAGAACAGTCAGTGTTCTTAACCGCTGAGCCATCTCTCCAGCCCCACAAAGTAAGTTTAAGGCCAACTTAGTGATACATGAAATCCTGTCAGAGAGCGAGTAAGAGCGAGAGCAAGAGTGAGAGGTTGATTTAATTACAAGATAGTGGAAAGGGCAGAATTTCGGAATGAAAGGTGGTCCTGAAATGGAATCTAACTGGCTTATGAAAACTGCACTGTCTTTATCTTGCTGCTGACCTGTGGTGGCCATTTGTTAAATACTATTAACTCCAGGGATGCTTGTCTGATGACAGCAAATTGAGTACCTTCAGGGGCTTAGTGGGAACAGATCACGAAGAAGGGAACAAACAGGCGTGGTTTTCTTCACTGCTTCTACCTTGCTTCCACCACTGGATCTCTGCCTGCCTCCCTAGCTGGGCTTTCTGAGTCTGACTGTACTGAGCCTTGGCCTCTGCACAGACTGCCCACACCATCAAGTCAGCAGTTGACCTAAGTGAACCAGTTGTCATTTAAGGCCAAATCCACATATTCTTAGTCATCCTCACTCTTTCTAAACATCAAGTCAAAACCCTTCGTTAGGGACTGGAGAAGCATCTCAGTTGGCAGAGTGCTTGCCCAGCAGGCAAGACCCTGCATTCAATCTCCAGCACAGCATAAACTGGGTATGGTGATGAGCACCTGTAATCCCAGCACTCAGGAGGTGGAAGCAAGAGGATCAGAAGTTCAAGGCCTGCCTGGGCTACCTGAGACTCTGTCTCAAACAGGAAAAAAAGAACCTGAGGATAATGTGTCTAAAATATTAGACTCTTACGAGTGCCTTTCTGAAGGCAACTCATTTTGGACATGGGACACGTCAAGTGTCAACACATTTTGATTCTTCACAGCTGCCCACTATGGAAAGCGGCAGTGTTAGCATAGGGAATGAGATATGCAAAGCCTGCATTTCTATTTTCAGCCACACTCTGCAGCGTGGTTCCTAGAATAAGCTGCCACGGCACAGCAGGATTCAAGGAAGCTGTGCTGCCAGCCTCGGGTCCCTTTTCCTGTATTGTGGTGCACCAAGAAGGCCGCTCTGCTGCTGACTGGCTCCCAGTAGAAGGATGGATTCCAGGTAGAATGGTGGCTCCTTACCACTTACTGGATCTTGCTCAAAAGCTATACACACAAGTCTATTTATAGATACCCAACTCCCTTTCCAACACACTCCAAATGAATTATTCTTGACATTGGAGTTGTAATTACCAATTATATAAACATTAAGCAAGGCAGGCAGAGGGGAAAGCCTTTGTCCTCAGACTCTTGCATTGCATCCTGTTCTGCAGTGACTCGATCTTTTACTGTCTGTACTTTCACATTTGTAAAAACGTGTATTACAGGCACAAATATGATTTCCTTCTAAAATACATTTTCTTTTTTTTTTTTTTTTTTTTTGCATCATGCAAGGGCAAGGACAGGTGCCCTTTGGGGGTGACTTGAGGAAGTAAGCCATTAATGGTTTCTTGTTGGCTCTTAAAAGACCAGGACTCTCCCTAGGCCCTCATCTACAGAGCCTGCACTGTTCCTGTAGTTTATGTTGAAAAACTCACTATATACACTCACTACAACCTGCACTATTTGTATGTTCACCTGACAAGGCACACAGCAAGTGTCAGTTGTATACCTTTGGTAGCCAAGTTAGCAATGAGTGGGGCTTGAACGAGCTCAGGGACAGCTCAGGGCTAGGATGAATAGCTCCCTTTCCTGGTAGTGTCTGGCCTCTCATTTGCACCATTGAAGGAACAATTATCACTGCACATCTAGCCCAACTCAAGCACAAGGATGTCAAAAAAAAGCCACTCTTATGTTTGAAGCTTTCCTCTGTTGGTAATATTGTACTTTGTAAACATTTCGTGCCCAATAAAAGCTAGCAAACAGATGGGCATGCTCATGCAAGCCAGTTGACTTTAAAGTACTGTATGCCCAACCCTAGTAGCCTGGCTGATGGCGAGATGAGGTTCTCTCAATCTGACTTAGTGTGTGGCACCAAGCCTTGGCTAAGCTTCAAACCCCCCACTTAGCACCTGCCAATCTCCTGCCCTCTCTGAAAGAGCCTGTTTTTCTCCCTGCTGGGCCCCCCACTTCGGGGTTTCCTTCATTCTGTCTGTCCAAGGCTTTCTGCAGCTGGAAATATTTGCTCAGGCCCAGAAACTCTGGGAGTGGAAAAATCAGTCAGCTTCAGCTCCCGCCACAAACTCTCCTCCTTCTCAACAGCCTGGGGCCTTCCTCTTAGCAGGACCACAGCAAGAGTCTAAGGCTGGGTCTCTGAAACACAATCAGCCTGGCCCAGGTTCTTAGTTTGTTGGCACAGTCCTGTTCCGTGGTGTCCCCACCCAGGGCAGATACCCCTGTGATCACAAGATGTCAGAGGAAGCGGGGATGGAAGGCAGGGTCAGGACTTTTCTGCAGATGCACAGTTTCTGGACCTCAGTCCATTGCTCTATACCTAGCCTGAACCGGCACTGGGTCCACATGGCTGGCTTTGTTGTGTGTTCATTCATGACAGTTGTGGTGGCAAAGATCAGATGGTACAGTTTTCAATTCTGTGTGATGAAAATTGGCTTAACTGCCTTTCAGTATGGCCATTAGGACCGTCTACACTTTCCTTCCCCATGAAACCTAGGGTGAGTCATGCCTGGAGAATCTTGCTTCCCCCACTACCCCCTTGGTCTCCAGCAGCAGAAAGGCTGGCTTCCTGGGGTTTCTCTTCCTGGCAGTAAACCTCATCCTCCCCACAGGACTGTTACAACTGATCCAGGGTTAGAACATCAGGGGGTTCTCCTTACCAGCCTGCTCCCATCAGGAGGGAGGGCGGGTGTCTACTACAGATGTGGGGGGGGGGGTGCAATGCTAGGAGAGCAATGACGCCAGAGAGAGGACTGTTCCGTGCAGAGACCCTGCCAGTCTCCCTTCCAAACTCTAGCCTATGTGCTCCTCGGCCCGCTTGGGCTCTATTGATATATAAAGGACAGAAACTCAGCCCCTAAATTACTTTGCTGGGGCTGCTATAGCATACATTGGGTGTGTAAACAATAGAAGTTCATTGCCTCACAGTTCTGGAGGCTAGAAAGTAAAAATCAAGGTTCAGACAGGCAGGGCCCATGAGGGCAGATCTGTTCCTGGATTCTCTCCTTGAGTGGTAGAGGGCCATCTTCTCCCTGGGTTTTCACGTCATCTTCCCTCTGCGTGTTGATAACTAAACGTCCCCTTTTTATAAGATCATCAATTAGACTGGGTTAGGGCCAACCCAAATGCCCTCATTTAGCTTACCTCTTTGTACACCTCACCTCCAAGTATTCACTTTCTGAGGCTCCGGGGCTTAAGGACGCCAACACAGGAATTTCTGTGGCTGGAAGCACAATTACATAGCAGCTTCGGGGAGCTAAAGCTGATCCTAAGGTTGCTTGTGGCCTAGTAGAGCTAAGCTAGGCAAAGTTCTCTCTTCCTCCCCGCCTCCCCCTTCTCCCCTTTCCTTCTTCCCATCCTCCTTCTCTCACTCCTTTTCTCTCTGTCTTTCCCTGATTTCTTCTTTCTGCCTCTCCCCCTTCCTCCCTCTCTCTCTCTCATTCCCTCAGAGTAAAGTGAGATCTATCTATTGTACTCACTTAACCTCTCTCTGTCTCTCTAGAGAATTTACCAGTATTGTAATTAATCATGTGTTGTCCAGTTGCTTAGCTGATTGATGTCCATCTCCCTGTTAGACTGGGAAGCACAGGACTGCAGGGCGAGGGACTGTCCTATTTTTTGCCACATCCCCAGCACTTGACACACATGAAATGCTCTTGATTCTCAGTACTGGATCAAAAGTCTCTTGTGCTTGACCTTTCTGCTCCTTTCTGCTCTCTCTACTGGCCACTCCCATAACCTCTGTCCAATTTGCCTGCTTTGCATGCCATATACTTTGAGTCAGTTCAGATCACTTGCAATATTAAGGGTGAAATGCTTCAGTTTTTCACCCACTGCTAGGTCATAGTAGAGATTCTTACAACAAAAGACAGATTAACAGAAGAAGTCATGTATGTATGTTTAGTAAAACTTTTATGTAATATGTGTTTCAAAAATGAAGTTCCCCAGGGGGACTAGAGAGATAAATAAGTCCTTAAGAAAGAAAAGAAAAGAAAAGAAAAGAAAAGAAAAGAAAAAAAGGAAGGGAGGAAGGAAGGAAGGAAAGAAGAAAGAAGTGAAGACCTAAAAGAAACAGACAAACCTCTGCAATATTTTTACTTAAAAATATTTAAAAATTATTCACAGGGCTGGAGAGATGACTCGGCGTTTAAGAACACTTGCTGCTCTTGCAGAGGACCCACTGGTTTTGGATTCTAGCACCCACATAGTGACTCACAATCATC
The DNA here is from genome assembly GCF_000622305.1 of Nannospalax galili. NCBI lineage: Eukaryota > Metazoa > Chordata > Mammalia > Rodentia > Spalacidae > Nannospalax > Nannospalax galili. The sequence continues at coordinate 452,224 of NW_008343385.1, read as the reverse complement.
TGGAACTCCAGTTCCAAGAGATCTGACACTCTCTTCTGGCCCCTGAGGGCACCCACATGCCCGTGTTCATACGCAGAGACATGCTGCACACACATAAATCAAAATAAACCCTTTTTAAAAGTAAAAATAGGCCAAGTGTGGTGGGCCATGCCTTTAGTCCCAGCATTCAGAAGGCAGAGGCAGGTGGATCTCTGTGAGACTGAGACCAACCTGGTCTACATAGTGAGTTCCAGGTCAGTTGGGTTACAGGGAGGCCCTATCTCAAAAGAAAAAAAAAAATCTAATTTTTTTTAAATAATAAAAAAAATCATAAAAAGTATTCACATTTTTACTTAAGTGTATGATAGAGGGAAATGTGTCATGGATTTGATGTTCTATTTATAGTATATTTTTTTAATTGACAGATGCTGAAACAAATGCAGTTATTAAAATCAATGTTTGTGCAATGACTGACATCATCTCCTAAGCTACTGTGGGCCACCTGACCTGAGCAGATCCTCAAAGGAGATGGTTCACCTGGCTTAGCCAATTTGTCTTCTTTGTTACATTAAATAGGGTGCTCCTGGCTACAAGTGAGTCATAGGAGCCCCATGGACACTGACAAACAGTAAGAACATTTGCTATCTCACTACTAGGGTAGTGGGGTTTGAGGTCTGGTTGTTTGAGGGGCTGAAGCTTTTCCTGCCCCTCTTGTCTGTGCTCCCAGCCTTTGTTCCATCTTCTGGGTAGTTAGCAGGATGGCAGCAGCCGTAGGCCTCACACTGAGACAGCACACTCAAGGGAAAAAAAAACTGTTCATTATTCTCTGCTTTCCTATAAGTCCTAACAGGCTTCTTTTTGTTGGCCAGAACGGAATCAAATACTCATTCTTGAATTTTAAAAGTTGATTAAATGTCCATGAAGGTCCACAGGGTGAAAAGCATGTTGAAGTGACAGTCACACCAGTCACCACATGCATGAAGGGCTAGCCTGTGGGCAGGTGTCACTAAGATAAGTGCCCACTGCCTACTCGGCAGTCGGCATGGCCCCAAACCTGTCTAGGTCAAGGGCACAGTTTCCACCAGAGGAGGCTCAGCTTAGTGTGGACGGTGTCATGACTGACACATCTATGATCTTCCTTAGGTAACCATTACTGCGGTACTCTAGCAATGCCTGGCCTCAGACTGGACCATCAGCTTCCTAAAGATGCTGCCTCTTCCCTGAATTCCACATACTCTGGCTCCCAGGGGACCCGCATAAGCTGGGCCAGCCCCTACCCACCTTGGCCTCTGAATCTGGGATGAGAGACTCAGCCCGTGTCTGCTTTTGATGGTGCCAAGCCAGACCCACAGGACTCATTTTCTCTGTCTCCTGCTGAATTCCCTGGCTGCTCCTCAGCTGTCAGGTTGCCAGGCTCCCAGTGTCTCCTGGCTCCATCCACAGCAGGAAATGGGCCTGACGATTATTCTTCCAGAGCCAGTGATTTTTCAATATGTATCTGCACAGATCCCACCCATGCTTCTCTGAAACGCCAGGCTGTATTCAGCTCTGATTTACTAAGCACATACTATAAGCCTTGGTCTGTTTCCAGCACTGAAGGGAACTGGGCAGAGGAAGGACACTGAGAAAATATTTGATACACTGTCTGCTGCTAATTTTTTTTATTCTAGCCATAATTACAATTACATATTAGTAAGCAAGATCATTAGCCTAGGTGGCTTTGGGTGGGGGGAGACAGGTCACACACAGAAGTGGTCCAAACTAAAGCATCATGGGGGTTCAGAGAGAGGCAAGACAGAGGCAGTGTGTGTTGATTATCTGTCTGCCCCAGACTCATTTGTGTCTTCTTGCCCTTTGCTAGGTGCCTGGGGGCTGACAGCTGGGCTTTGCCCTGGCTCCCAGATGGGCTTACCGGTAATGCTGCTGGAAGAGATGACAGGGAAGAAAAGCAAAGTGGGATTTCTTTCCCCTGCTTCCTTCCTTTCTTGCCATGATTCTGGTATTGGCTTATTCCTCTAAGGCACATGCTAGCTCCCATAGGGCAGATGTGATAACCACTTCCTTCTTAACTCCCTTGGCCTCTCCACATCTCTGGAAACAACCCCTGTATTCTTTAGCAGTCTCTTTTGTGTGTTGGGACACTGACTGTAAACTGTGCTTGGGAAATAACTTCCCAGAGGACCTGAGGCAGAGCTGGCTTCCTGAGGATGACTTGAAGTTGAATGAGCAGAGGAGAGAAAGAAGGGTTTTCTAGGGGGAACATAGCCCCAGCTAAGGAGCCAAGGAGAGTGAATGTGTCAGCTATTATCAGGACAGAAACAAAAGCCTGGGATACAAGGTAAAGGCGTACAGGGGGTAAGGAATCCTTAACTGCCAACCTGGAGGATTTGGCCTTTCTTTCTTGGGTGATGCAGAGAAACTAGAGGATTTTGAGATAATCAAGGAAAATTGTTTTCATTATTGTTAATGACTTTGATTTTTTACACTTTTTCCTTGTTACTGACATTATTATCATTAATCATAGCTCATGTGTGTTAAATACTAGTATAGGTTGAATGGTGGTTCAGATACTGAAAGCCCCAGTACCTCGAGTGTGACCTCATTTAGAGATAAGATAATCACTGAAGTAATTAAGTTACATGATGTGTTCAGAGTGGGTTCTAGTCCAGTATAATTGGTTTCTTTAAAAGAAGGGGAAACTTGGGGTCTTGTGGAGGCCATGGTTCAGTGGATAAAGTGCTTGCTGTGCAAGGAGGAGGACCTAGATTCAGATACACAGCACCTACATAAAAGAAAGAAAGAAAACAAACATACAAAAAAATTGGACATAGCAGTGTGCATCTGTAACTGCAGCACTGGGGTTAGGGGCAGGACAGAGTGCACTGGCCAGCCAGTGCAGCCGGAAAAGTAAGCTCCACATTCAGTGAGAGACTCTGACTCGGAATATAAGGCCAAGTAACAGAGGAAGAAACCCGACATTGATCTCTATCCTTTATACAAGCACACATGAGTGGCACATCTGGGTGTACATATACCATACACATTCCCATGCACACATACATACACACAAAAAAAGAAAAGAAAAAAAAAAAAAAAAAAAAGAAGAGGACACGAGGGAGAAAGCAGTGTTCTACAAACCAAGAGAGGCCCTTATAGCCTCAGAAGGAACCAATCTGCAGGCGTCTTGATCAGGACTTTCAGCCTCTAGACCATGAGACAGTTCATTCCTTCTGTTTAAGCTGCCCTGTCTTTGCTGGGTCTAGGGAACTAGAACACTTACCAAGTAACAGTGTTGAGCCAAGCAGTGCTGTTAGGGGTTACATTTGAAATGTCCCTCTTGGGCTCATGTGTTTGAACACTTGGTCCTCTTTTGATGTTAGATGTGGATCACTGGGGTGGCTAAGGGTTATAACTGGCCCTGTTTCAAGTTCCATTCTCTCTGGCTCCCTGGTGTTTCAAGAGTACAGAGAACTGCCCCAGGTGCCACGTCTTCCCCACCCTGATGGACTGTACTCTTTGGACCATAGGTCAAAATATATCCTTCCTCCTGTAAGTTGCTTCTCTCGGGTATTTAATCACAGCAGTGAGAAAAGTGAGTGACAATGGGTCTCTCAAGGTGCTTTCTCAGAGCAACTCCACCTTGCTGGCGGGGCCTCTGGTTTCCATCTCAGTACACTTCATTTCTGGCAATAACACTTAGCTCACAGACACGTGCCCTTGCTTTAACAGATTACTGAGTACCTTTCCAGGTTCTGGGAAGTTGAAATAGACAAAAATTCTTGACATCCTGGAGATATTTGACTTTCAAATCTGTTTCCTGTTTCTCTCTACCAGAAGGGTCCCTTCCTGTGGGTGGGAACAGCTTGGGAGGAGCTAGTGTTTGTTGGGTTCATATATGCCATTTGCAGACGCATAATAAGGAAACCCAAGTCAGAACACTGATGTATCTTGCCCACTTTGGTCTCAGTCCCTTCTAAATATCTAACCAACTTGAAAGAAGCCTGGGCAAGTGGGCCTGCAGCAGCGTGTAAGGAGTGAGGGTGTCAGTCTTTCTTCCTTCCTTCCTTCCTTCCTTCCTTCCTTCCTTCCTTCCTTCCTTCTTTCATTTCTTTCTTTCTCTTTCTTTCTTTCTTTCTTTCTAAAATTATCTTTAAAAACTAATTATTTGGGAATTTCATACAATGTATTTTGCTTATACTCACCCCATCTTCCAGCTCCCCCCAGTTCCCCCCTTTACTACAGACCCAACTATTATTAACAGTCCTCAATTATTTTTTAAAAAATCTATCAAGTCCAATTTGTGCTGCCCATATACTCTTGTGTATGGGACCCCACCATTGGAGTGGGGTCAGCCCACTAGTTTAAAAAAAAAAAAAACTTAGTATCCCTCTCCCAGCAGCTATTCCTACCTCTCCTCTTCATGCTGAGATTTTTGTCTGGCTTGAGCTTGCAAAGGTTTTATGCATGATGTCCCAATTCTGTGAGTTCATATGTGTACCTGCCCTGTTGTGTCTGGAAAACACTAACTGTTGTAGTTACTGACAGCCTCTGGCTTTTACAGTCTTTCCGTCCCCTCTTCCAAGTCCTTCCTTGAGCCTTGGGGGAAGGACTGTGATATAAGTTCCCATTTAGGACTGAGCACTCCACAGTCTCTTATTCTCTGCACCTTGACCAGTTATGGGTATATGTGTTAATCACCATCTGTTGCAAAAATAACCTTCTCTGATGAGATTTGAGGGATGCACTAATCTATAGGAATAACAAGAAGTCATTAGGAGTCTGTTTAATACTATGTATATTTTGTAGAATTATAGATTCTCCACTAGGGCCTATGACCTTTCCAGCCATAGGTTCTTGGCCCCGATAATGGTCCTAGGCATGGGTTCCATCTTTTGGAGTGGTTGGTTACTCTTATGACATTCATGCCACTATTGCACCAGTGGGTATATCTTGCCAGGCTGGTCATTATTGTAGTTCCCATGGTTCACAGGTGGGTAAGATTGATTACTTTTATCCTCTGGTAGCATGCATAGCACCTTCCAGCACTGTGATAGCTAGCCAGTAGGGGTGAAGCTTTGAGGTCAGTACCAGTTTGATTTCTCCATGTTCTATGACTCAGGTATGTGGTGTCTTCAGCAACAGGATCTTACCATCAAATTCCAGAGGTTAACCAAGCACAAAGAAAATAGCCTGTAATATTTGGGGGACTATGGAACCTTACTGGCCAACAACTCCAAAAGAGGTAACCCATTCCTGGCACTGGTTGTTTTTTATTTGTTAGCCTATGGTATCTAGTAGGGGAAAGATTGCCCCATTATAGGTAACTCCATTTAAATTATTTTTTATATGTGTATATATTTTAGGAAGCTTCTATAGTAGGTTTCCATATGACTTTTTCAAAGGGTCTTTAGTGTTAGTTATCCCTCCCTGTATTCCTTCCTCTACCCTGCCTTCCCATCTCCCACCCTGTTTAGCCCTCAGACTCTTAATCCTCCTGCACTTTCTTTTGAGGGCACCATCACATCCAGCACAACATGGCCATCTTGACAATGTAATTATACATTATTTATCCCAACCTCTGCCAGATATGGAATTTACTAGTCCACAGCAACCATGTTTGAAGAAAGCTGCTCATGTAAATTAGTGGGTGACATCAACCTCAGATTACCACCTCTGAAAGCTTGTGGATGCTGGCCTGAATGACAATATGTCCATCCATCGGTCCATCCTTTCTTCCGTCCTGCTACAGATGCACACATAAGGCCCTGAAAGCAGAACAGACATGGCTGTGTCCAGAGGCCAAACACAAACACTCAGGAAGTTCTATGCTGGCGCCAGGTCTCTTTTTATCATGTGCCCACTAAGACTGCATGGGGACAGAAGTCATCTCTCCATAGCAAAAATAGCAAAATCTGTGAATGATTTGTACACTACTTAAAGAAAAATAGAGTAGATTATCCCATAATAATGCCTCCTCACTCACTTTCATTCCAATTTTCTTTCATGGATGGGAAAGAAAGGGGTGGAAAGCAGCCAGGACGCTGAATTGTGCACAAGTCCAGAGTTGGTCCGTGGGCGTCTGCCACCCACACAAACATCAGCTTGTGCATTGTGGCAGCAGAGGCTGGGAACCAAACCTTTTTCAGGTTGTTAAAAGATGGGTTTCTGGAAGATCTGTTAACATAATACTTTGGAAACCAGCTTGGAAAATTTGACATGTTGTCAGTCTCGTCTGCTAAGCAGCACACAAACATCCTGCCCTCCTTCCCACGGCTCCCTCCAGCTTTTCCACTTCAGTCGCAGTGACCATCTGAGTTTTTAAATGATTTTTTAATTTAATTTTATTTATTATTTTCATTTTATGTGTATGCATGTATTGCCTGCATGTAGGTAAGGGCACCCGTGTCCTAAAGCAGACCAGAGTAGGGCAGCTCCAGGTTCTGGGGTGTCCTGGGATGATGGAAAGCTTGGAGGACAGGAACCATGGGTCCCTGGGAAAAACCCCATCTAGTATTGTCATCCACCCCCTAACCTCTTCCCATGGCAACTTTGAGCTCCAATCAGCATCAGTTGCAGGAACCCTCGAGTAAGTGAGCTGTGTGCAGGGCTGCAAGGCCTCTTGGCTGGTGAAACATGTCTGCCCAGCGAATGTAGAGGAGCTTGGGCCTCCTTGCAGGAATGGAATCAGTCCTAGGGGCCGAGCAGAGTTGCTCTGCCGATGTCTTAGAATGTGCACTGCAAGATTCAAAGCCCCACACCAAAGCTCATTCTAAGCCACCTCAGCGATTCTTTCCGATGCTGTCCCAGCTGACTTCAGTTCAATGCTTCAGAGTAAAACTTTAAGCCTATCAGGAGCTCTCTGGGGAAACACAAAAGGATCCTTTGCCCAGCCTCCAGCTGTGGGAGCTCCCCTCCAGCTGGGCGGGCTTAGGTTTGGATCCTGGTGGCAGGTAGCCCTGGAATTTACTGTCTCTCTTTTTTTATTTGTGTCTCCGCCGTCTGTCATGTGAGAGGCCTTATGGATGCCCTGGTCTCCCCAGGGGTTGAAGAGGGGCGAGCTGAAGGATGACCTGGGGTGAAAAAGAAAGGCAGGTTTGTAAATAAACAAGGGCAGGGTTGGGAGACCCAGGGCCTCTGTGGCTTCTGCGGAGGGGAGCGCTGAGGCTCTATGGGGGGATGGGAGGAAGGCAGTTATTGTTTTTGGATTTCACTAAGATGAACTCCAGATGATTTTCCAAGGGCTGATTTCACAGCACATTTGCTCCATCTGAGCAATCACTCTCTGCAGCAGTTGGATTTCCATTCGGCATTTACCTCGTGTGCCCAGAATCAGGACTGTCTGCCTCCTTGGGGTCGAATCCTTTTATTTTGTTTGGGGTTTGGCCAAACACTGTCAGTCAGCCCAGGTTCCATCTAGCCATTTCTATTTGTGTACAGGCAAGACTAGACCAAGTTCACAGAGGTTTCCAGAGCTCATGACTGTGCAGTCCTTTATAGAATATAGTCAATGGAGACAGAGTCCAACAAACTCTAATTTCTGAGAGACAGATATTCAGATACAGGATGGAGGATTCACGGAGGTCACAGGGATCTCTAATTTAAGAAATCACTGTTTTAATCAATTGTAGAGATGTGTGAGGGATTGAGAGTTATGGGGATTGGAGATGGGGTGCTATGTGAATTCTATTGAGATGTTTCGAAGACAGAGTGCCTGGGACTCAGTAGAACGTGCACTGAGTAGTTCCGGTGTCATTGTCAAACAAGTAGTGCGAATCGCATTATTTTTATTTTTATAGATTTCCCACTATGTATTTTTTTTATAGGACAAAACCAACCTAATGTTGCCATTAAGGCTCTATTTCGACTCAAGGAAAGAAGCCTTGTGCCTGGCTTTTGTGCAAGGTCCCATTTAAACTCGGAGTCTGCTTGTTCTGTAGGGTCCGCCGCAGCCAGGATTCTGGGAAATGGACTGAGCATGCCCAGAGTCAGGAAGTGTGTTCTTCACCCCACTTGGCAGCTGAGCCCTGACTTCGTTCACACCGCCCACCCTGACTGCTCCCAGTTCCCACTTTCTCAGCCCACTTTACCTTCTCCCTCGTTCATATTTCCGTTTTTGACAAGGCTGAGGGGTCCCCTGCTCTGGCTCCTTGGTGCCTTGTTACCCTTTGGCACAGTGCTCCTTGTTCCCTAGCACTGAACACTAAGGTGGCTCAGGGCAGCCTCCTTTCCCAGCTTCCTTCAGACCCCATCAGGTCCACCCCTGCCCCCACCCCCTCTGTTTTCACTTCTCCAGAGACACTTAGTACTGAGGTCTACACCCAAGTTGGCCATCCACTCTTGACAAAATTGAGTCTAGGGTCTGGAATCTGACCCAAATCAGGCCTGCCTCTGTCACATACTACCTATGTGTCTTAAACATGTTTCTTAACCTCTCCGAACTTTGTCACATCATCTGTGAAAATACAAAGACTGAGCACTTTGAGATTTAAATTGTACGTGAAAAAAAATCTGTTGTTTTAATCAGCACTAGATTTCAGGGAAGCAGGAGGGAAACCCTTTTCTACTAGGTTTGTTGGTTTTACAGCTAATAAAGGTTGGGGGCCCTCACTGAAACGTCTTTCTTAGAGGCCTGGGGTTTCATCAAATTGGAAAGAAATGAGCGTACAAACCAGATTCTAGAAAGAAAAGAGAAGAAAGGAAGCTGAAGTTTGCTGGGTGTTTGGGGATGGAACACTTATTTCACCCCATTTGTCATGTGTCCTTGGACCCTGGAGATCAGTTCTAATTGTTGATTCTGCTGGCTGGTGCCCTTGGCCTGGGTGGGAGGAGGTTCTCTGGCTGAGAGGTGGCCTCCAAGCCTGTCCTGCTGCCTTCCTTCATCTCTGCTTTCTTCTCTGCACAGGCCTTCAGAGGACACCGTGGTCCTTCACTTCCCATTCCTCTATAGATTCCTTTCTTCCTCAAAACCTCATCAGGAAACCTTCAGGGAGAAGATCTGGACATTTGAGGGCAAAGCTGGCTGACTAAAATCTCTGTCTTTGGAGTTCAGGTCTTTCTATGCCTCATCATTCTGAGGCATGAGAGAAAGCACCCGAGGGCTAGAAAGAGATTATTGCCTCAGAGGACCTGAAGAGTGAGCTCAGGATTACAACAGAGACTTTCCTATAGATGTGAACACCACCTGTGCTTCTGTGTCAATTCCAGATGAGAAACTCCAAGCTCACTGTGCAGGCCTAGGCTGTTGTCTCTCAGGAAGAAGTCATTGTTTCTTTGTGATTAACACATAATTATTATACATTTTTATGAGGTGATAATTCAACACATGTATACAGTATTTAATGACCAAATTATCATGGCATGCCTATCATGCCAAATGTTTATCTTCTTTTTTGTAGAAAGAACATTGAAACTCATCTCTTCTAGTTATTTTGAAAGATACAAGAAATGAATGTTAACTATAATTACACTACTGTGCTATTGAACACTGCTATTCCTTCTTTCTGCCTGCAATTGTATAACTGATTAAGGAAATAAATAAACTGTTGATTTGTGGTCCAAAGCCAATGGAGGTCTGGAGAGATGGTGCAGCCCTTAAAGGCTAAGGCTAACAGCCAAAAGGTAAGAGCCAATAGAAGGGCTGAGAAGGGCTGATGAAATGTAAGATGTCAAGTTCTTATACATAAACAATGTCCCCTTAAAAGAGATTGTTTTAAATTAACATACAAAGTAATGAGCTTCTTTGTGGCATTTTCATAACAAGCAATCTTTGAGTTTTGTTGACCCCCCTAACTCCTCTCCCCATCCCTTGTATCCACCCCCCATAGTTCATTTTTATTTTAAAATCAATGTGCTCTATTATCCTCTTCTTCCCACTGAAAACTTCTTTTCCCCTCTCACGATCCCCTTTCTAGTTTAATGTCCTACACCCCCACTCACATATATACACATAAAATTGAAACCTAGAATCTGCATGTGAGAGAGAACATGTGATGTTTGTCTTCCTGAGTCTGGGTGATCTCACAATGTCCAACTTCTGAAAGTTTCGTTACTAGATACTACCAAAGATAATTTAGTTGGAAACTAAAAACTAATCATTACTAAGCTTTTGAAAAAACCATTGTTTTGCATTATAAAATATAATACACATATATAAAATGAGATTATTATAACATAGTAGAAACAGTACAGAATAAATCGTGTGTATATGTTTATAATATTTTTATAAAGTAAGTAGGTTGACTACAGTAAAAAATGTTTGAGGGAGTCAGGTGTGGTAGCGCACAGCTTTAATCCCAGTACTCGAGGTAGAGGCAGGTGGATCTCTGTGAGACTGAGGTTGGCCTGGTCTACATAGCAAGTTCTAGTCCAACTGGGGCTTCAGAAAGACCTTATCTCAAAAAAAAAAATGTTTGAGGGAACCACTCAGAAAAAATGATCCTGCAAATAATTTTTCTTAATTCTTCTCTCTTCCTGAAAATGTCCTGAGGATTGACACATGGGAAAGAAGAATTTTTTTTTTTTTTGAAAATCCTAATGAGTTTATTGGGCTTGCTAACAGAGCATAGGGTTGGGGTTTATTTACAGAAGAGTGGGTGTCCCCCAGTTACAGCTTTGCTGGAAAGTCCACACTCAAATATAGATTCTGTGATTTCCCAACAGCCACACAAAATGGTGAGAGGTGCCTCATGGTGTTCTCAGCTTATATATTCTTAGTCCCTCCCCCACATGCAGCTAACTTGACTGATTGGGTGGGAGGGATAACTGACGTCCCCCTCCGACGCCTTGCCGAGCGTGGGAAGGTATGACTATAGCTTGATGGCCCAGTGGTTGGAGGATGCTTTCAGGTAACACTCCACTCCTTTGCCTCTTACAGTCTTTCCGGCAATCTCTATTTAGTGACTCTATACATAAAACATTTGACAATTTGTGGAAAAATAAGAAAAATAATGATGCTGGCTGATCACTTCTAGCATCTCTGGATAAAATGATGAAGATGAACAATGAGCTTAATGATAAAATTGACAAGCTCCAGATTCAGATCAACAGTTTAAAAGTTTCCAAGTGTGCCCTGGAAGAGAATCTTCTCTCCAGCAGCGAGAGAGCTAAAGCTGCAGAAAATCAAGCTGGAGTCCTTATTATACATTTGGCTCACCTACAATGTAAATAATGATGCTGGCTGATCACTTCTAGCATCTCTGGATAAAATGATGAAGATGAACAATGAGCTTAATGATAAAATTGACAAGCTCCAGATTCAGATCAACAGTTTAAAAGTTTCCAAGTGTGCCCTGGAAGAGAATCTTCTCTCCAGCAGCGAGAGAGCTAAAGCTGCAGAAAATCAAGCTGGAGTCCTTATTATACATTTGGCTCACCTACAATGTAAATTTAATTCCCAGCCTAGAAGGGTGTCAGCAGTAAAGGTGAGGGCATTGATAGAAAAAGATTGAATTCCTGACACATGAGATGGAGATATGTGGGATAACACTGAGAAAGCTGAGGGTTTTGAATCCTCAGACTGAGGAATTTGAATCACCTGTTAAATTTATCTCCCCACCATCAGCAGACCCATCGCAGACCCACCCTCCCCACCCATGCCTGAGGAAATTAATCCCATTGAGGAAACTAATCCCATTCAGAAAGACTAAGCTGATGTAAATCAGGACCCAGTTGTTGTTGCCTGTAGACCTATAACCAGACTCAAAGCTAAGCAGGCCCCTAGAGGAGAGATACAAAGTGTGGTCCATGTGGAGGTATGCTATACCACTA
>NW_008343385.1:437476-438430 GCF_000622305.1 Nannospalax galili | reverse complement strand
CCTGCTATTGGGCCTTAGTGGAAACTGAACATTTGACAATGGGCCACCAAGTCACCATGTGACTGGACCTGCCCGTCATGAGCTGGGTGTTATCTGACCCCCCAAGCCATAAAGTAGGCTGTGCACAGCAACAATCCATCATCAAATGGAAGTGGTATATACGTGATCGGGCTCAAGCAGGCCTGGAGGGCACAAGCAAGTTAAAGAAGAAGTTGCCCAAATGCCTATGGTTCCTATTCCTGTTACAATGCCTCCTGTTCTCAAGCATGCACCTATGGCTTCATGGGGTGTGCCCTATGATCGGCTGACCAAGGAAGACTAAGGCTTGGTTTACACATGGTTCTGCACACTATGCAGGCACTACTCAGAAGTGGACAGCTGCGGCATTACAGCCAATTTCTGGAACAAACTTGAAGGACACTGGGGAAGGAAAGTCTTCACAGTTGGCAGAACTTCGGGCATTGCACATGGTCGTGGATTTTGCTTGGAAGGAGAAATGGCCAGAAGTGCGATTATATACTGATTCATGGGCTGTAGCCAATGGTTTGGCTGGATGGTCAGGGACTTGGAAGGAGCATGATTGGAAAATTGGTGAGAAAGACATTTGGGGAAGAAGTATGTGGATATATCTCTCCAAATGGGCAAAGGATGTGAACATACTTGTGTCTCATATAAATGCTCATCAAAAAGTGGCTTCAGCAGAAGATGAGTTCAATAATCAAGTAGATCGGATGACCTGCTCTGTGGACTGTCAGCCTCTTTCTTCAGCTATCCCTGTCATTGCTCAATGGACCCATGAACAAAGTGGCCATGGTGGCAGAGATGGAGGTTATGCATGGGCTCGACAGCATGGACTCCCACTCACGAAAGCTGACCTGGCTACAGCTGCTGCTGAGTGCCAGATCTGCCAACAGCAGAGACCAACACTGAGCCCCCGATATGGCACTGTTCCCC
>NW_008343385.1:435692-436510 GCF_000622305.1 Nannospalax galili | reverse complement strand
AGCACCAGATTGGGACTACTGAGACATCCAGCCTCATGGACTGAGCGACTATGGATTCTTAGCCTCTCCGGTGTGGTGCAGCCATTGTTGGACTGCTTGGACTCTATCCTGTGAGCTAAGCTGATAGATCTCTATACATATATATTCATTCTGCGGGTTCTGTTTCTTTGGAGAACCCTAATACAGTCTCTGAGCCTTGGAGGGGGTGATAGGTATGGGATGATTTGGGGAAGAAGTATTTAAAATCCCCGGCAATAGAAGCAAAGCTACACATGTGAGATGACAAGTACAGATTATCAATCAGTGTAGTGGCAGACCGCCAGAGAGTGCTGGGTTCTGGCCTCCCTATGGCATAAGAGCTGAGAACAGGAGTGCCTGAGAGTGCCTGGATCCTGCCTCCACATGGTAGTGAGCTTTCCCTAATTGCACCATACCCCTACCTGGGATTTTGTGAGGCCCCTCCCAAGGCCCCAGGGAAGACCTGGCTTTGGTAGGCTAAGGCTGAGATCCTAGCAGACAGACTGAGAGGGTGGGCTCTGACCTCCATCAGTGTAGCGGCTGTGATCCCAGCACACGAACAGAGAGTGCCAGGTTCTGGTCTTCTTCTGGCATAGGGGCTGAGAACACAGCAGACCAACTGAGAGTCCTCAAATCACCCCTCCTCTTGGGGAATTTCCCAAATTTTCTCTGAGTTTCTGCTAATAGGGGTCCAAACCTTAGAAAGAAACCTGAGTGTGCCTGACTGGAACCTGACTTGGGCTTCTGTGGGTGCTCCTGAATAGCTGATCTGAAGCCATCAGTTCTCTCCAAAAATAAAA